>NC_064856.1:24831505-25096505 GCF_024139225.1 Suncus etruscus | reverse complement strand
GTGTTGCCACATGCAAGGCATGTGCCACAATCCTTGTAACATCTCTCCAGCCCACTTCCTTTTTATGTTATTTATTTATTTATTTTTGGTTTTGGGAGGCTACACCCGGCAATTCTCAGGGCTTACTCCTGGCTCTGCACTCAGGCATCACTCCTGGCAGTGCTCAGGGGAACATAAGGGAGGCTGGGGATTAAACCCAGACCATCCATGTACGAAGGAAATACCTTACCTGCTGTGCTATCAACTATCTTCAGCCCTCTACTTCCTTTTTAAATGTTCCCCTTTGTTTTAATAAATTATTAATTAATTTTCAATTGTCTGAAATTTCTATAATCTTGCTCTGGATGGAGCAAGGCAAGACCTCAAACTGTTTTGTAATGTTTTTGTCAGTAGATATAGACATGGTCACCTCAGACCCAAGCATGCTGGAGGCTGACAGTGGATTCATTTCTGAATGGGTTATACCCTTAGAGATATGTTTCTACAGTTACTAAAGGAGAGCCTACCTCCTTTCCCAGCCACTGTCCAGTTACTATGACACTATAAAAGGGGCAGGTCAAGAACTGCTAATATGTGGCCATATTAGTCTCTCCACTTTTTTTTTTTTTTTTTTTGGTTTTTGGGCCACACCCGGCGATGCTCAGGGGTTACTCCTGGCTGTCTGCTCAGAAATAGCTCCTGGCATGCACGGGGGACCATATGGGACACCCGGATTCGAACCAACCACCTTTGGTCCTGGATCGGCTGCTTGCAAAGCAAACACCGCTGTGCTCTCTTGTGCTGCCCCTGAAGTAGAAGTGAATGTACATTTAGTTTCCATTCCTCTTCCTGACACACAGGGAACATCTGGACTATTCAGAGACTGAATATTTCTCCCTAACTGTCTCTGCATCTTTTTGAAGCTGAAACTTTCTCCCTAACTGTCTCTGCATCTTTTTGAAGCTGGAACATCTCCATTGCTTTTTAACCCCCGTGGAGTTCCCATTATCCAGCTGTTGTTCCATCAGCTTTTATTGTTGATTAGAATGATCAGGGAAGTTTCTAGAATGTATCTCTGCCAGACAGAGCTGGACTTAGCCCCCACTCCCCCTGTGAATCAGGATGTCTCTGGGAAGAATTACCAAGTTTGAGGACATGCTCTGAATTGCTGTGGGGTGCTTGCCCCATCACAGTATCCCATCGACCTTATTTAAAGGGGCACTGAGACTTTGGACTTCATGCTAAGGATCTGGAGTAGGTCCCTGTCCCCTCTCTCTGTTTTAGCCTTGTCCTTGGAAAAGAGCTATTCTCAGATCCCCTCTTTAGGCGGCCTTTCTCACGGCCCCACCACAGGCAGCTGTTCCCAGGCCTCTTTAGGAGATGGATTCAGTTCCTGCCCAGATCAAGGCCACCCTTTGTGGTCAGGCAGAAGAGTAAGCAGATGGATGAGCAGAGGCTTAGCCCAGAGGGGCACCTGGGGTGAGGTGGTGTTTTGAATGCCAATCTTGATGTGTCTGTTTGAGCCAGGTCATTTCCACATACACTCTGGGTTATTACCTCTCCATTGCCTTCAGATGGTTCAACTGTCTTAGCTAAATATATTTATTTTTATTTATTCATTTGGTTTTGCCCAGTGGTTCCCAGGGCTTACTCCTGGCTCTATACTTAGGAATTACTCCTGGTGGTGCTCAGGGAACCATGTGGAGTGCTGGGGATCAAATGCTGGTTGGTCATAATAAAGCAAAAGCACTACTTGCTGTGGTATTACTCTAGCATCCTACATTTTTGTTTGTTTTGGGGCCACATTTGGGTACTATATAGGATGCTGGAGACCAAATGAACTCAGGTTGGCCATGTGCAAAGCAAGTGCCCTCTCTGTTGTGCTATCTCTCCAGCCTCAATACTAAGTTTATTTCTTTAATTTATTTATTTGTTTGCTTGTTTGTTTTTGGATCACACCCGGCGGCACTCAGGGGTTACTCCTGGCTCTATGCTCAGAAATTACTCCTGGCAGGCACAGGGGACCATATGGGATGCCGGGATTCGAACCACTGTCCTTCTGCATGAAAGGCAAATGCCTTACCTCCATGCTATCTCTCCGGCTCCCTAAGTTTATTTTTATAAAGGAACCTTATATTCCCAAAACACAAAAAAACACAGGGCCAGAGAGATAGCATGGAGGTAGAGCATTTGCCTTGCATGCAGAAGGATGGTGCTTCGAATTCTGGCCTCCCATATGGTCCCCTGAGCCTGCCAGGAGCGATTTCTGAGCATAGAGCCAGGAGTAACCCCTGAGTGCTACCAGGTTTGACCAAAAAACCAATAAATAAATAAATAAATAAATAAATACATAAATAAAAGATAACTTTATGTTATCATAGATAGAAATCCATTATTGGAGGAAGGGAAGTTAGCTAAAGCCCAAAGAAGGACTATATACTCTCACTGACACAGAGGAGGTAGACAAATACCAAGAGCCACATTCTACGAACCATCCCTCTGTGTTATGCTAGAAAAGTTCAGGTCAGGTGCTGGAGAGGTGGCACTAGAGATAAGGCATCTATCTGCCTTGTAAGCGCTATCCTAGGACGGACCACAGTTCGATTCCTGGGCATCCCATATGGTCCCCCCAAGCCAAGGGCGATTTCTGAACACATACCCAGGAGTAACCCTTGAGTGTCAAATGGGTGTGGCCCAAAAAACAAAAAACAAAACAAAACAAAAAAGAAAAGTTCAGGTCAGGGCTGCTGGCTGCTCTGATCTCTGTTCAGAAGGAGAATGTAAGAGGCATACCAGCACTGTAGACTTCCTTGTGTATGGAACCAGGCTGGCTGCAGTCACATTTGTCCTGTAACAAATAGGGAATAGGAATTCTTGGGATCTAGGCAGACATTTATTTATTTATTTATTTATTTATTTATTTATTTATTTATTTATTTAGGACATACCCGGTGACTCTCAGGGGTTATTCCTGGCTATGCACTCAGAAATCACTCCTGGCTTGGGGGACCTTATGAAATGCCCGGGAATCGAACTATGGTCCGTCCTAGGCTAGTGCAGGCAAGGTAGATTCCTTACTGCTTGCACCACTGCTCTGGCCCTAGCCAGCCATTTAGAGGGAGCTTATAAAGTTTGATTGATTGGTTTACTTTTTGGCCATACCACGTGATGCTCAAGAATTACTCTTGGTAGACTTGTGGACCATATGGAATACCATATGGAATACTCAGTTGGTTTGAGTGCAAGGTGAACTCCTTATCCAATATATGTTTCTCTGGTCCCTCATAATTCTTTTCCAAGAGGGTCACAGTCATTGTTCAGAGAGAAGCTGTTCCACAAGGCCTGAATCTGCTCAGTTACCATTTTCCGCGGTGTCTTAAGTAATAATGTGTGAACTAATTGCTCCTGGAATGGTGGCCATGTGTGTTGGGGGTGAAGAACACTGCCTAGAGATGGTCCGTTTCCTTGGTGTCCTTATCATTTCTGAGATTTTTCACACTGCCACTGCTGAGATATGAATATGTACTTTAGCAGATCTGGGTTAGTGAGGGCCAGTTTTAGGTCTGGGCTTCTCCAACTCTGCTCTGCTTCAAGCCATGGCTCAGAGGTCCTCTCCATCAATGTTGGCCAGTCCCTTCTCCCTTCAATGTTGCCTTGTCTAGAAGCCTGAACAATATATGCTGACCACCTTATCTATCTTCTCTTCTCTCTTTATATCAGTGCCTTAGGGCCAGGGGTCTGACTCCAGGTCCACGTGATGGCTGCCCTCAATGGACACCCAGGATGGTGATGGAAAGAAATGAAGGGTGTGGGGCTGGAGAGCAGGATAGGACTTAGGATTAGTACAGTAGTAATGACTGTAGCTTCTCCATGCTCTCGTTCATTCAGCCTTTGTTTGGGGTGCTGGGGTGTAGTCCTGAGCAACTCTGAGGTGGACAGTGTCCAGTGGACAGCACTTCTTTTTACTTTTTCATGTATCCAGCCTGTGGCTGGGATGCGGACTGTGGCTTCTGGTTCTGAGAATGGCACTTCCTGTCCAATCTCTGATGTGTTCAAGGCTGGGATGTGAACTGCAGCTTCTGGTCCTGAGACTTGATTCTTAGCTAGGGCCACATGCTTCCTGCCCACTTCTCTGTCTTTACTAGGCTGCTTCTCTTGCACTTCCCAGCCTGCCCTCCTTCCATGGGGTCAGTTCTCAGGACCACCTACTTCAGGCCCATGCATGATTTAACTTCTCCCTCAGTTTCCTGTCTCCAGCCCTGTCTCCAAACCCTCTCCCTAACCCTGTTAACCCAGCTTGATCCCCAGGAATGGCAGCCTCATTCTTGATAATGATTTGAAAGCCTTTCCTTTTCCTTGGTCTCTATGATAGAGATCTTAGTTGTAAAGTCTCCACCGTAAGGATTATTTCTAATTCCCAGGACATGGGAAGGTCATAGCTGTTCAGACAGATGAAACTCTCTGTGTTTCAGGCATGTTGTTGTGTGCCAGGCAGCTCTTTTTTTCTAGTTTCATTGGGCAGTCCTGGGTGGAAAACAGATGAGCAGTCTGGGACTTTCTTGGTTGACCCCTATTTATCCCTGGATGGCAAGCTCCTTGGTCACTTTAGTTTAGACAAAGTCCTAAGCTAGAACCCTGTCTCTGCTCTTTGCAAATACAGACACAAAGGTGTCTGAACCCCACAAAGGTGGAGCTGTGTCCTCCATGTGTCTAATAGGAAAATAGAGGCATAGAGCTATAAAGTCTCTTGCTCAAGGGCACAAGGCCAGGAAGAACCAGGGCTTGAACCCTAAACCATCTGGTACCAGAATCTCTCTACTCCCCTACTGCCCCCATGAGAACAGTTCTGAGGGTCTTATTGGACTTGTTTTGAGCTCTGTGTGTCCCCCAGGACCCAAGATCTGTGACTTAAACCCAGTCCTGGTCGCTGTCACCTGGTTTGGGGATAGGAGGAGCTCACAGGGTGGAAATCTGGTCTGGGTCCCGGTCATATAAATGGAAATGCCTTTGGGACTTGGGAGTGATTTTTCAGGCCTGGGGATGCCCACCCTTTCCTGTGGTTGACTGCTCTGCCCCTTTCTGGGTGGCAGCCAGAATGCCAGCCCCCAGAAGCAGATGCAGCTGCCTGAAATTCTTGCCCCAGGGGCTTTATCAGTGTTTCTTGCAGCTGGGGGAGGAGGGTGTCTGGGACACTGTGGGCTGCTCTTGGGGTGCTGGTGTTTGTGGCTGAGAGAGTTGGTGTCTGTGGGGGCTACTTTGGGGGTGCTGGCATCTTTGGGGGCTGCTCTGGGGGAGCTGACATTCATGGTTGAGCCCCACCTGGGGAAGGGCCAGAGGCAGGGGGAGGGTTTAGGCGCCGGCTCAGCTGTCACATTCCTGCAGCTCATAAAGCCTCTTGGGGTGCCTTGTCCTTATTTAGGCAGGAGATGTCTGCCAGAACAGACTGGCTCACAGGCTGGCGATAGGGCTGGGTGCAAGGCACAGCTGGTTTGAGGGCTGATGAGCCTGTAGACCCACCCCTCCATCCCAGGTTGGGGAAGTCCCACTAATGAGGAGAAAAGGGACAAAGTAAGAATCAGGAACAGGGTTGAAGTGATAGCATAAGCGTGTAGGGCATTTACCTTTCACACAGCCAGCCCAAGTTCAATTTCCAACTGCCCAGATGGTCCCCCAAGCCTGCCAGGAATGGTTCTTGAGCTCAGATCCAGGAGTGACCTCTGAGCACTGCTAGTTGTGGTCCTCCTCCCCCCAAAATCCAGAACATAGTAGCTACTGAGTGAGGGGAAATCCAGTGTGTCAGATAATGGGCCCACATGTCTATGAGCTCTAGGATCCAAGTGCTTCCCATTCCCTTGTTCCCCCACTCCCAGATCTAGCCCTACTGGTACACAGTAGATGCTTAATAAATATGTATCTAAATGGGATTCAGTTGCCCTTCCCAACTGCAGTGCGCTTGCTACCTCTGGTAGCTGTAACCATAGCACACATGTGGTTCACCCATTTTACAGAGGTTATAACAGGCTCAGACTTGACAAAGAACCATGATGTGGCATGGGCAGGGGCTGGGCTCTGCCGCCCACAGTAGCAGTGGTTTCCTCCTGTGGCTTTTCTCTGCCTGGCTGTGTGGCATGGCAGGCCCTCACCCTTGATCTTCTTCGTTGTAGAGTGGAATGGACAAATGGCATTGAGAGGCAGAGATTCTTCTGCTCTTTGGGTGGGACTCATGAAAGATGAGTTGGAGGAAGACAAAGTGATTGACAGGTGCAGAGGACTGTAACTGGCCACCTATGGAAATCCCTTCCTGAGAAGTGCTCTGAAGGAAGAATAGGAGTTTGCTAGTGAAGAAGTGAAAGATAAAGATGAGGATGGAGGTTTTCCGGAAAGGAAACCACATGTAAAAAGTTCAGAGTCAGAAGGAAAAGGGTATTGGCAGGAGCTGAGTCATGAAGCTGTGCCTGGTCTAACTGTATATTCACACCAGGAAGGGTGCTGCAGGGTTGAAGCTGAAGCATTTGCTGAGGTAGCCTCTGGGGAAAGCTGCCTGGACAAGCTGGGGCCAGCAAGAAAAAGTTATTCAGGCTCAGTATCTACAAGATATCCCAGAGAATGTCATACCAGCTGATAAAGTTTTGAGACACTTTGTAATCAGCTGTTTCCCTGGGCCCTGGGCACCCCAATTTCTCTCTCTATATTTAGCCTATTGCCCAGGACTATGTCTATCTTCCTTCTTTTAGGACCCAGCAATGAAAGAGTTAACTCTTGTCACAATCTAATGGGAGCACCCCCTTACCATCCTTAGTGACTAGCATTTCCTCCCTAGCACTTGTCAGATGTTTGTAACATCACAAGCCTCCCAAGTCTGAGCCAGTATCTCAAAATGCCAGTAAGAGCAGAAGCAACCAGAGAGATCAGGGGAAGGCAGGAACACCTAAACCTCTGGCAGGTACAACTTGAGGTTCAGGCAGTCCTGGTGCCCACTTCTGGATATATGGCTGCTCCAGAGTCTTCCATGAGTCCACTTGGTGCAAGTTTCTGCCCTAAGCACTGTCTGGATATGGACACCCTTATCTTCACAACAGCCCGTAAGGTAGAGAATCTCATTTGGACCCATTACTTGTCGCTGATTTGTCTTAAATCACAGAAGCTCAATGCATACCTTGTATGTTCGAGTCTCTAGGGACCAGGAGTCCAGATTCACACCAGCAAGGCCCAATGACCAAGGCTACCATCGAGCTATGGGCCATGCCTGTATATCCCTTGAGAACTGCACAGGAAAGACAGCTCCGTTTCTAGCCCATGACTGCTGACACGATCCAGCTCCTTGCGGCTGTTGGACTGGGGGCTTCCGTGCCTCTCTCACTGCTGTTGGCTGTGACTGTCCTTGAAGCTGCCACATGGCAACTCACTTCATGAAAGAAGTGTTAGTGAGAATGAAGTGCTCGTCTTTTAGCAATTCATAGTGGCAGTGAGTGCTCTGTCACCCTTTTGCCATTGTCTCTGCTTTAAAAGCCTGTCACTATGCCCAGATCACACTCAAGGTCAGGAAGGTTTTGGACAACAAGAGCCACTGTTGAAGACTGGTGAACAGATCTAAAGCGGAAACACTGCACAGAATTAAGAAAAGAAACAGAAATAAGAGAAAAACATGGGGTCAGGAGGTTTACAGTCTCAGTGACTGAGATCTCTGACTGTCCTTCATATCTCTATATGGAGAGAATTATTGCTTAGAACCAGTAATCAACAGAAGGAAGAGATGGGACTGTTGTGACAGTATAGTGGGGACAGTGATTGCCTTGTATGTGGCCAATATGTGTTCGATCCCCTGAATCCCATATGGTCCACAAGCCCACCCTGAGTAAGTTCTGAGTGCAGAGCCAAGAGTAACCCCTGAACACTGCCAGTTGTGGCAAAAAAAAAAAAAAAAATCAGAAAGAGAAGACCTTTCTTTGGTCTTCTATCTTAATCTATCTGGGCTAGACTTGTACATATATGAAGGCTTTAGTACAAAAGGACAAACCTGTTTGTAATGGGCTTTCTCAGGGAACTTTCTTTTCTTTTCTTTTCTTTCTTTTTTTTTTTTTTTTTGTTTGTTTTTTTGGGGCCACACTCGGCGTTGCTCAGGGGTTACTCCTGGCTGTCTGCTCAGAAATAGCTTGTGGCAGGCACGGGGGATCATGTGGGACACCGGGATTCGAACCAACCACCTTTGGTCCTGGATCGGCTGCTTGCAAGGCAAACGCTGCTGTGCTGTGCTATCTCTCGGGGCCCTCAGGGAACTTTCTTTAGGGAGAGGGAACAGAGATAAAGCAGTTACAAACCTCAGGGCAGTATTCCACCTTGGTGCCAGCATTCTAGGCTGAAAGGTCATTTAAGCCACTCATTTTGCTTTTCTCCTCTTTTATTTTTTAAGATTATTTTTAATTACTTTATTTAAGCACTGTGGTTACAAAATTGTTCATGATCGAGTTTCTGTCAGAGAATGTACACCAACCTTCACCAGTGCACCTTTTCTGCCACCAGTGTCCCAGTTTCCCTCTAAGGGAAACCTGACTCTAAGGCAGATATTTTACTTCTCTCTCTGTCTCTGTCTGTCTCTTTTCTGTCTGTGTCTGTGTCTCTGTCTCTCTGTCTCTCTCTGTCTCTCTGTCTCTGTTTCTGTCTCTGTCTCTGTCTCTGTCTCTCTGTCTCTGTCTCTGTCTCTGTCTCTCTCTCTCTCTCTCTCTCTCTCTCTCTCCCTCCTTAGTGACACTGCGGTTTACAGTATTGTTAAGAAGGGGTACCATGCATGTCACTTTATCCCTTTTAACACCCAGTTCTTGTCCAAAGTGATCAGTTCCAACTATCATTGAATCCTTCTCCAGCCGGAACTGCACTCACTACATTTTCTCTATCTTAATCCTTAGTTCCCAACAGGCTACCTGGGAAATCTTTTTCCCCACACTCAATTTTGAAAGAAGCAAGTGCACAGGCAGGTCAAACCATGTGTCCAGGTACCCAGTTCTTCTTAAAGGTCACCTGGTGTGTGCCTGAGTCCGGACTTAAGCCCACAGAGTCTGATAACACATGCCCTGCTGTGGATATTCACAAAAGCTCATCTTCATTGTCTATAGCCTCTTGTTAAGGAGCAGGAGTGGGTGTGGGAGTCTAGAATGGTAGACTCAAAGTTCACACAGTGACTGGTTTCCCATAGTGAACTCAGCAGCTACTTTAACTGAGACTGACTTTGTAGTTTGTAATCTTTGTAGTTTATGATCTTAAAGTCTGCTATAGATTGACTGAAAAGGAAATTTCTCTTTGCTTCTCCAGAGCCTCCACCTGTGTATACAGAAATGGTCTCACTACCCAACTTCGTTTTGTGTGTGAGCATGGGTCAGGGGTGGTCTGGTCCTGTACAGAGGAGATGGGTCTGGTGCATCCAATGCAGAGGGCTTCAGTCCTGGGTTGGAAGTCTTTTTCCTGGCTGACATTGCTAGTAGGGAATCATTGCCATGTTCTCAGTCCAGTTCCCTCCTCCTCAGGAGTTTAGCCTTCTTTGGGGTATGTTGGGGTGTTCCGTGGTGAGTAGGGGCCTGCATTCTCATACAGTCTTGTGAATACTGGGGAGGTCTTGCCCAGGTCCTGACTGTGTCTTTGAGAATGGGGCTGGTTTGTGGATATTCTGGCTTGAAGTGAGGGCCACAGTAGCAAGGGAACTGGCACCAGACAGGCTGATTCCTGGATTGACCACAATGACACTTGCTAGTGTGACCCAATGCACGTGATAGAACTAGCTTCTTCTATTGTTAAGTGGGGTGTCTTGAGAACAAAGTGAAGTCACACAGGCAGTTTTACTTTCCTTTTTGCTGCCCCAAAGCTGGGGGGCCTGAAACCATCCACAAATACTTGTTTGTAGGACTAGACTTGCTGCTCGAAGTTGGGATCCTGGCTCAGCTCCTGGTTGGTTTGGCAAAGGCTGATCTGAGAGTCTCAGGACTGGGTTTGACAGGTTCTCACAGTTGCCACCAAACCTTGGCTCGAGGTCTCTTTCTCCACCATCAGCCTATTTAGGACCCAACTCAGCTCTATTAGCACTGTTTCTGTTTCTCCATCTCTGCCTCTTCTAGATTTATAACACTCATGATTGAGTATCAGAGCCTTCTGGTACAATCTGGGATGATCCTACATCTTGGCATCCCACCCCCCAGCACATCCTCCAAGCCCCCTTTACCATATAAGGCATCACAGATTCCAGGATTAGAACCTGAGTATGTTGGGGGCCGTTAATCAACTGATGGCAGAGGTCAAGTGCCTGGAATGTAGTTAGCCTGCAGGAAACATATTCTCCTCCTGGGCTGAGAGGATGGTAGAGCCCCCCAAATTACACAAATACTGGGAGATTATCCAGAGGACTGGTGGCTCATCTCTAAGCCAAGGAGAAAGTCTCCACCGGGTGGATGCATAGACATCAAGAGGGCACAGATCTTAGACTCAGAACCACCCCTCCCCTCCACCTACAAGAAATGCACTTTTGGGCCTGGAGAGATAGCACAGCGGCATTTGCCTTGCAAGCAGCCAATCCAGGACCAAAGGTGGTTGGTTCGAATCCCGGTGTCCCATATGGTCCCCTGTGCCTGAGCAATGCCGGGTGTGGCCCAAAACCCAAAAAAAAAAAAAAAAAGAAATGCACTTTCTACATTTTTCAAATTCTTGCTTAATGCATATTAACTCACTCACTTTATAGGGCAGTGCAATTGTACCCCCATTTCACAGATGGAAAGCATCAAAGCTCAGAGAATTGGAAGAAATTACCCGCTATATCATCCCCAAATACCAAAAACATAAACAAAAACCCAGCATTTTTAGAACCAGCTTAGTTTCCATTTTTTTATAATGAATCCGTGTGTGTGTGTGTGTGTGTGTGTGTGTGTGTGTGTGTGTGTGTGTGTGTGTATGTGTGTGTTTGGACATTCCTGGCAGTGCTTAGAACTTTGCTTAGAACTTTACTCAGAGGTTACTCCTAGTGAGACTTGGGCGACTATATAGGGTTCTGGGGATCAAACCTAGGTTGAATACATGCCAGGTAAGTGCCTTCCCTGCTGTAGTATTTCTGCTGCCATATACTATATATTTATACTGTGTTATTTAAAATCTAAGTTAAGGGGAGGGAGAAAAAAATCTAAGTTAAAAAGATGTAAACCCCCCCCCCCCATGAACTTTTCCCTGTCTGTGTCTTGATTGTTTTTCTCTCAGGACTTTTCAACTGTTTTCTCCTTCCTAGCAGATTCTTCATTCTTTATAATAGGAGCTAGGTCTGGTTCAATGTTCAAACAGTAAAAGCAGGCAAATCATTGTCACTAATGTCACTGAGGGTCTCTTTGTGCCTCAGTTTTCTCACCTGTAAAATGGTGATAGTACCTACCTCATAGGGTAGCAAAATCTTAGATTCGTTTTCATTTTTCTCTATAGATGCAAGGATCACTGGATCAAAATGACCCAAAAACCAAAAAAAAAAAAAATGTATGGACTGAAATAATCAAATAGTCTTTATATAGAACTCAAGCTATTAAACTATAAGAAAACATAGAAACAGTCACTACTAAGAAGATAAAAAGACATGGTGCCAGAGAGATCATTAAGGTGCTTACATTATTGTGATCCACCCCAGTTCGATCCCAATACCTGAGCACTTGCCTCGAGTGATCCCCAAACACAGAGCCAGCAGTAAGTCTGGAGCACAGTTAGGTGTGTTCCAAAAACAAAACTTAAACTAAAACAGAAGATAAACCTCAGAATGGAGAAAAGATTTGAAAATCACACATACAAGCAACCCAGGTATAGACTGTGAGGAAACTCTTACAACTATAAAAACATAGATACCCCATTGAAAATAGGCCAACAGCCTGAATAGATTTTTCTTCTAAGAAGGTAAAAATTATGTCCAACTTGCTCCACATCATCCTGACTTCCTTGTAGGATATGCACAGATTCCAGGATCTTTAACTACAGAAACCTGACACCAACAACAACGACTGTGAGGGGGGGTGGGGTTTATTGATGCTACAGACAATGACATGGGTTGGACAATCCAGTATGCCTGGAGCCTAGAAATGGTCTTATGCCAGAAAACCTCAGGGGTAAGGTCTCCTTGTATTTAGGTCAAGGCTTTTCTTTTCTATGTCCCTCATATTTTGCTGTGCCTATGCAAACAACAATTGCCACTCTTACACTGTTTTTGCTGTACTTCTTTAACTCTCATCCTTAAAAAAAAAAAAGAAAAACTTATTAAACTTTCTGCTAGGCCTTTAATGAGTTAATTGGTGATTCAATGATTTTCAAAAATATACTTACTACTGAACCTTTTCTTTCTCTTACATCCCGTTAGTGTTTTTATTTTTATTTATTTATTTATTTATTTATTTATTTATTTATTTATTTATTTATTTATTTTTTGGTTTTTGGGCCACACCCGGTGACGCTCAGGGGTTACTCCTGGCTATGCGCTCAGAAGTCGCTCCTGGCTTGGGGGACCATATGGGACGCCGGGGGATCGAACCGCGGTCCATCCTAGGCTAGCGCAGGCAAGGCAGGCACCTTACCTCTTGCGCCACCGCCCGGCCCCATGTGTTTTTATTTTTTAAAATAACTTTGCCTTTGTTCTTCTTGAAACAAATGTATTGTGATCAATTGTGTCAACTATGTGATATATTTCCATCTCACTGGCATTCTATAACTTTTTGGAAGAAAATTGCTGATAAGCTTTGCTCTGATAATAGCAAAAACTATGATACTAAGACTGTCTCATACTTTTAGTAAGGGCTCACTTGAGGCTAAGCTCTTTCACGGGATCTTATTTAGAGATCATTTAAGTCTCATTTAGAAATTTTGTGAAGTGTCATCACAATTTATCAGCCGAGGACACTGAGGCCAGAGAGCAAAGGTGAGAAGGCTAGAATTTGATGATGCTCCAATTTAAATCCATCTGGTGAGTGTTTCCCTGCAGGAATGTAGCATGTGTTTGTCAGATGAGTGAATCCCACTGGGGAAAGCCCTGATGGTGCCCTTATTTGCTTCCTGGGGGGTGACCAGTTCTGTAGCAATGGCTGGAATCCCTTGGGGTGGTTTCTCTTCCATACACTGCTTGTCCTGGGGGTTGGCTATGGCTGCCTTAGAGCTAGGAGCAAGGAATTACTTTGAGGAGAGGGCAGGGTGGTGGCACTGAGGGCCCCCACCTCAGTGCCATGGGCAGTGCCTGGAGCTCTATCCCATGATTTGGCTGAAACCTAGGGGGAAACTCTGGCTTCCTGCCTTGGGCCTCTGTACCTGCCAGGACTCTGGGTTCTAAGGATTTATGTTTATTTTTAGCTTAACTGTTCATATGCCTTTTAATTTTTTTAAATTGTATTAAAGAACCACTGTTTATAGAGGTATTGAGAGTTTTGAGAGTTGAGTTAAAGACATAATGCTCTTGCACCAATCCCACCACCAGTGTCCCAAGTTCCCTCCCCAAAACTCCCCCCAGTCAGCCCGTTATCTTGGCAGGCACATTGTCATATTTGGTGGTTTTTATTTCCTGTTTTCAGTTGTTGTTGACTCTGTGGTTTGGGGATATGCTCTACCACTCCCTACATTACTGCTGTAATGAACAGTAAAGGGCCCTTAACCCCTGCCCTGATTAACTTACCTCCCTCATTGTCTTATTCCCTGCACCCTTATTTTTTTTCCCTTTAAAGTGAACAAAATCAGTCATGGGATTTTTCTCCTTCCAACAGCCTTTTCTGTTTATTTGTCTAATTTTCAGAGTCCCCACCCCCCATAGCTCTACCCAGTCCCAGCAACTTCGCCAAGGGCTCTATGACTGCCCACCCTGGGACTCCTGACCCCTTCAATGACGTCTATGCTGTTCTTTTCCCTGCGTTAGTGATAAGGAGGCTGGGCTGAGGGCTGGGACTGGCCCAAGGCTGTAAGGAGCAGAGACAGACCCTGCACTTCCCAGCCCATCAGTGTCCAGGCCAGAGTAGTTGCCTTTGCTGAGAAAAGCCACCCCACATCCCTTTGAGGCTTTGAACTGTGCACTGGATATTGGTACAAGTGGGGCAGGTATAGGTTATTGACAGCATTAACCTGTGAGTCCCCATCCAGCAGGAAGAGGCCCTGTGTCAGCAGTGGGGTGGAGACAGGCTGAGAGTTTATGTTGATTCACTTTCCAGCTGTGTGACCTTGAGGAAGGGACTCTGCTCCTCTGATGTTATTTAAAGGTCACCATAGCCCAGAAGTAGGCACAAAACACTCTCTAGCAGGTGGATATTATGGAAGTGTCTTTATTTGGGGGTGGGGGACACATGCAGCAGTGCTTAGGGATTATGCCTGGCTCTATACTCAGGAATATCTGGAATCGAACACAGGTTAGCCATGTGCAAGGCAAGCACCCTACTTGCTGTTCTATTGCTTTGGCCCTAAATATCACTGGTTTTTGTTTGTTTGGGATTATATCCAGAAGTGCTCAGAGATAGTTCCTGGTGATACTTGGGGGGGGGGGGGACAAGTAATATCAGTGATTGAACCAGGCCTCTTGTATGCAGAACATGCTCTCCAGCCCTTTGAGCTAATAGTCCTGTTAATCAGAATTGAAGAGACTATCATTGAGTTAATGCCTTAGGATAGGGTTGGCAGACTCTTTTGCTAAGGACTAAGTAGTGCATATTTCTGTCCTTACGGGTCAGCAAGTCTCTATAGCAACTATTTAAGATGCAAACAAAAAGGCATGTTGTGTTTCTGTAGGCTTTTATTTATGTGGGGACTGAAATTTTTTGTAATATCTTGTGTCAGAAAATATAACTTGATTTTTATTCTCAACCACTCAGATATATAAGAACCATTCTTGGGGCTGGAGAAATAGTACAGGGATTAAGGTGCATGATTTGCACAGACTGATCTGGGTTTATTCCCTAGCACCACACATGGTCCCCCAAGCTCTTCTGGGTGTGGCCCCAGAGCCCAAAACCACTATAGAAGTGGTGGTCCTGGTCCTTAAAGATCCCCAGAAATGTAGAGCCTGAGTTGTACCATGTCTTTGGAATGTCTCTTAGAACCACTGACCCAGGTGGCTGAACATTTCCAAGTCAGGCATCTTGATCTCCTAAGTGTTGCCTGGGGACTCCCTCCACAATAAAATCAACAATTTTTCTTAGCTCCCAGATGGCACAGAATTAGGCAATGGGCTGAGAACATGGTCTCTACAGGGAATTCTGAAGATCTGGTTTGCTCATTATACTGTGCTCAGGAAATGCCAAACATGAAACAGGCTCTTCATCTAGCTGTGATGGATGAATCAATGTACAGAAGTGGATTTCATGCTGGCTTTTTGTTTGGTTAATTTTTGGGTCACACCCACTTATGCTCAGGGATTACTCCTGACTCTGCATTTAGGAATTACTTCTGACTGTGCTTGGGGAATGATATGGAATGCTGGGAATTGAACCCAGGTTGTCTGCATGCAAGACAAGTGCCCTACTTGCACAGTACTATAGATCCTGCTACTTTTGCTGTATTTTTATGACTGGGAGCTGGAAATAGAGAAGGAGCTATCTAGGCTGAGGAAGAACAAAGGCATAGAGTGGTGAATAAATACAGTAAGTGAATGCCTCAGCCAATGAGGTAAAAAAAAAAAAAAGCTTAGTGGGGGACAACTGGTCAACCAACTGAGTTCAAACAGCAGGGCCAGAGTGGTAGCACAGGGGTAGGGCTTTTTCCTTGCATGCAAATAGCCCTGATGGCCCTGGGTTTGATCCCCCAAATCCCATATGGTCCCCTGAGCCTTCCAGGAGTGAGTTCTGAGTGCAGAGCCAAGAGTAACCCCTGAATGTCACCAGGTGTGGCCCCTAAACAAAACAAAACAAAACAAAATCAGCATAGTTAGGAATCAGGGTGAGGAAGGCAACCTCTCAAAGTGGTTGTACCCAGGTTCCTCTGTTGGGAGGCAAGGAGACTTGGATAGGAAAGTTGCTGCGGGCCCGGAGAGATAGCACAGTGGCATTTGCCTTACAAGCAGCTGATCCAGGACCAAAGGTGGTTGGTTCGAATCCCGGTGTCCCATATGGTCCCCTGTGTCTGCCAGGAGCTATTTCTGAGCAGATAGTCAGAAGTGACCCCTGAGCGCCACCGGGTGTGGCCCAAAACCAAAAAAAAAAAAAAAAAAGAAAGTTGTTGCAGAGAGATGGGACTTTGGACAGGCCCTAGAGCTAGCTATGAGGGGAATTGACAGGAATTGGTGGCTGTTTGGCTGAGGATGGTGAAAGGGCTTGGAAGGACTGCATTTCCTGCCTGGAAGCTGGAAGCCATTCCTGAAATTGGAGGCTTCAGGATGTAGAGAGGTGGACTGAGAAGGGTTTCAGTCAAGCTGGGTTGAAATGGTAGGACTGTTCCCTGCCCAGCAGTGGTGGGCTTGGGGCAGCTGTCGACCCCTTGTCCTAGCTGTCCTGGAGGCTCCATGGTTGTTCCTTCAGGATTTTCCAAGGCTCTGCAGAAGTCAGTCTCCTCCCCTGGATCCTGCTTACTTCCCAGGACATGGGGAAGAAAGCGTCCTCCACTATCATTACCAAAATAGGACATTTTCTCTCTTTGAAGAGTTGCCCTACATTCTCTCCTCCGCCCCCACCAACCTGGGTTTCAGGTTTCCAGGGAAGTGTTTCTGCAAAGTCCAGGGCTTTGAGTCATATTTGAATCACTGTGCAGTGACACAGGCGATCTGAGGATATATGCATGTGTGTATAACTCTGCACTTGACTGTCGTACTTGTACTCTTCTCTCCCACCACCACCATCATTATCCCTTGGTCCCACTGGGAGGTGTACTTGCAGAGAGATGCTGCCAGTCATTCATTGTTTTTCCAACCCCAAGAGGGAAGACAGAGCCCCTCATTCAGATGCTTGCATCTCTGTGGGAAGCCCAGGAGAGGCAAGTGACAGTCAGATTGGTAGGGATAGATCTAAATTTTATTGCATTTTACTCATCTAGGATTTTTTTTCTCCTTTGGTGGGGGGCATTCATTTGGACTTAAAATGGTACATTAAAGGCCAGAGCAATAGCACAGCAGTAGGGCGTTTGCATTGCATGTGGCTGATCCAGGATGAACCTAGGTTTAATCCTGGGCATTCTAAATGGTCCCCCAAGCCAGAAGCAATTTTTGAGCGCATAGCCAGGATTAACCTGAGTATCACTGGGTGTGGCCCAAAAACCAAAAATAAATAAATAAATAAATAATGGTACATTAAATGACATTGCTCATTGGCTGGAGAGATAGGAAATCAGTTACCATCCTAGTTCTATTCCCAGTCCTGCATGTTTTACCAAACACTCCCAGGAGTAACTTCTGAGCACATTGAGCACTGCTCAATGGTTCTCCACTCCCTGATACAATGGAATTGATTTTGGTGGCTAAGTTTTGGTGTCATCCCCCTAACTTTGGAGCCAGAGCTGATGGCCTTCCTTCCCCTCTCAGAGTTCTGGTCTTGGCAGAGCTTCTTCCTCAAATCTCATGTCTCAACTCTCCCACATGCACATATGCTGCTGTCAGCTTCCACATTCTTTAAAGGGTTCTTTTTATTTTATGATGAAGATGATGATGATGATGATGATGATGATTTTTTGTTTGTTTTTGTTTGGAGGCAACACCTGGTGGTGCTCAGGGCACAAGGTTTCTTGCTCAGCTTTCAGGAATTACTTGGGGTACTATATGGAATCCGCATGCAAGGCAAATAAATATTCTACCCTCTGCACTATCACTTTGGCTGTTAAACGTTTCTTTTTAGTTATAAGTAATAAGGGTTGCATCCTAGTGGTAGTGCACTGAGATCACACACTTTCCCGAGGTTCCTAAGATTCAAAAAGGCGGCCTTCAGGCTCAGTCCCAGCATTTTTGTTTGTTTGTTTGTTTGTTTTTGGTCACACCCGGTGATGCTCAGGGGTTATTCCTGGCTATGCACTCAGAAATTGCTCCTGGCTCAGGGGACCATATGGGACACCAGGGAATCAAACCGCTGTCCGTCCTAGGTCAGCTGTGTGCAAGGCAAACACCTTCTGCTGTGCTATCACTCGGGCCCCAGTCTTAGCATTTGTGTTGGCACTATAGATAGAACTCATTGCCTTAAGCCTATAAGGAAGGCACTGAATCATGAAGCATCATCCCTAGTACCTTTGCTTTCATGAATTCAGCAGATTCCCTTTCCTTTAGCAAACCTTGGGGGCAGTGAGGTATAAGGGAGAGGTCAGGGCTCAGCCTTCTCTGAAGCTTTGTGTTTGAATTCTGCTTCTTACTTGGAGGAAGCAGAGCCACTGGTCAGGGAAGGCTCTGCTTCTCTTCAAAAGTTTGTTCTGCATTTGCTGTGTAACCTGGCAATTGCTTTAAAGCCTTCTTGTCCCCTGGATTTCTCTGGAAAGAGCAGTGCTGGTACTAACATAAACTGGAAGATTTAAAAGAATCCTTTTCCTTAAACCCCCTGGCAGGTAGTAACTTTTATGTGATTTAGGTCTTGGGTAAGGAGGGGAGAGTTGGGGGTCACAACTACTGTTACTCAGTAGCTACTCCTGGGTCTAGGCTCAAGTATCATTTCTTCCTATGCTTAGGAGAGCATGTGGTACCAGGGATCATATCTGGGCCTAATATACAGAGCATGTGCTCAGCCCTTTGAGCATCTTTCCAGCCATGTGTGAATTTTAACTATTACCTTGCATCCTGGGGGAATATACTTGAGTCTTTTCTGGAAGGGTGGCATACATGCTCAGGGGGGCACTCTTGGCTTTATTCTCCAAAGCATTTGCTTTTTTTGTGGTGCTCAGGGGATGACACGGTGCCAGAGATCAAAACAAGGCCTCCTGCATGCAAAGTGTAACCTTCAACTCATTGAGCTGCTTTCCATCCCCAAAGCTGCTTGACACTCATTTTTCCATCTGTACAGCTCTAGACAATAAAAATTGCCTTTGATGCAGTATCAAGGACTGAAGAGGGATGTGGGTTAAAAAGCCTGGAATGTGGTTGGAGCTTAAATTTATCTCCCTTGTTGTGGGCACAGGTCTGTGCTGGAAACTGAGATACATGTGTAGGTCTGGGCATGTACTCACACACACACACAAACACACATACAGAAGCACCAAGTTCTTTGTCCTCTTCACACATGTTTTTCCCTTTACCTAGTTCACTGTTCCTTCCCCACCCCATATAGACCTAACCAATGTTTTTTCAGGTTATCTCATGTAAATTCCCTCCAGAATACCGTCAGACCACCTGTATATACTTGCACAACCCATCTAGAGTTCTGTTCAGGGCCATATTTTCATTGCATTCTAGAATATTCCTTTATGGCACTTCTTTCTGTTGCAGCTCAGGACCTTTTGCTTCATGACTTGCTATTAAATAATCTTTGTGGTTCCATGACTACCCAAGCTTCTTTCTTGCATAACAAGTAAAGCAGGGACTGTCTTTGTAAGGTCTCATGTGATCTGTCCTCAACTCAATTCAACCTGGTGCCTGGGCCAGCGTCATGCTAAGCACATGGGTCCTGAGTTTCAAAATGCCAATATTCATTTTCAAAGATATCCACCTCTGTGTTCTGCAGCCCACTTCACAGTAGCCCAGCTAGGGAACAACACAAATGCCCATTAGTAACGAGGATAAAGGAGGTGTGATTTCAACACAGATGGAAAACTCCTCAGCTAGGAAAAAGATGCAATTTTGCCATTTGGTACAATGTGGATCATGAGGGAATGAGTCAAATGAAATAATCAGGAGGAGAAAATTAAATAAATAGATGATATTGATCTTCCATGGACTAGAAAGAAACAAAGCAAATGGATGCAATAAACAAAAACATTTAGGTTTTAACACCAGTTAGGTGGTTAGCCATGGGGGAGAATGTGATTAATGAAATAAGTTTAAGGAGTGTCAACTGGATTATGGTACAAAGTGACTAGAATTCTGGTGGGGCATCTGGTATGCTGGTTGTTTTTGGAGATGTTTGACATTTTGCCCACTAGAACTTGTACAGTGCCTTTAACCAGGGGTTCCTTTAATGAATCAGTGAATACATGAATAAATAGAATTTAGAGTTTAGACTTCCAAAATAAAATGGGGCCCGGAGAGATAGCACAGCGGTGTTTGCTTTGCAAGCAGCCGATCCAGGACCTAAGGTGGTTGGTTCAAATCCCGGTGTCCCATATGGTCCCCTGTGCCTGCCAGGAGCTATTTCTGAGCAGACAGCCAGGAGTAACCTCTGAGCACCACCGGGTGTGGCCCAAAAACCATAAATAAATAAATAAATAAATAAATAAATAAATAAATAAATAAATAAATAAATAAAATGGAATCCTATGGATGCTGTTTTCTGGCTCTGCAATTTAACCCATTTGCATGTCCCTGCAAAAGGAAAAACCTAATGACCTCAGAATCCTAAGGCAGCAGAACCACTGCTAGATTTCATAATGAAATTCCCCTACAGCTATTCATGGCACCTCCATCCCTGGATAGTTATTATTTTACAGGTGCTTCTATTCAGTGAGGCTAGGAGCTGAAACCAACCTTCCACCAAATCTCAGGTGCTTATTCAACACAATAAACACTTAAGGCATGCTTCTATGTTACATCTCACATCCACTCAAATGGTTAAAAGTTCTGTATTCTCTGGGGTCTATGGGAGCAGAGTTTGTTCTTGCCATAAGCAGCTACAGACCCAAGTTGCTCACACTGTGCATCTCAGCCTGAGGTCACAAGGGGCTGCAGGATAGAGCTCAGGTAGTGCGTGAACTTGGGGGTGCTCTCAGGTTAGATTCCTTTGTGGTTGAATCTGGTGCAGGTGATTGAATATGGGCAAGTCTCAGGGAGTGTGATGGGGTGAAGCTCAGAACTGGATGGAGATAAGAAAACAAGATGGGTCTTTCCTGGGGTCCCTCCAGGGCCTGACTAGACCTTAGGGGGCAGTGACATCTGCCCTTGGTTGAGGACTGCCTTGGGTTTGGGGTGGTTTTATTTATTTATTTATTTTTATAAATCTCTTAATTGAATCACTGTGAGATACAAAGATAGAAAGTTGTCATAATTGAGTTTCAGTCATATAATTTTCCAACACCCATTCTTTCACCAGTGCACATTTCCTACCACTAATGTTTCCAGTTTCCCTCCTGCACCCCCATCTACTTACTGGCAGACAGTTTTCTTCTCTTTCTCTTCTTTCCTCCCCATCTCTCTCTTTATTCTCCTTTTTTCCTTTTAGCACTGAGTTTGCCATGGGGAGGTATTTTGACCTCTGGAATAAAAACCCTTGGTTGCAGTTCTCTGTGACAGCAGGGAGCTCTTAGCAGTGATATAGCAATGAGGGCTAAGTGCCTTTGTCTAGGCAGGGTGTACAGGGACTACAGCAAATGGGACAGCTTCAGCTTTGCTTTCATTAGCCTCAAACAGAAATTTAGCATTTTCTTCAATGTTTCAAGTAGAGCATAAGCCATAGCAATATTAATAGTATTCTGTGACTTTTTCTCAATCTCTGTGTATGGGAAGGGCAGCATACCCAGTTGTGCTCAGGGCTTATTCCTGGCTCAAGAATCACTTTTGGTGGGACTCTATGTGATATTGGGGATTGAACCAAGATCTTTTGCATTCAAAGCAAATGCCTTATCCATTGTCTTATCTCTCCAGTCCTAGGATTTTGTGACTCTCACTATTAAAATCACATATACTTTCATGTTATACTATTGTGGCAGATATTTTTGAAATATTCTTTATGCTAATTTTTATTTTAAATTATGGTTATGAACCTTCTTGATATTTTGTTTCTAGGCTTTGATAAGGGACATTTATTGTTATATTAACATTGCTTTATTAAATACTTTGGTATTTGTCATACTTTGGTAATAGTGTCAATGTAATTATATTCCTTTGAACACTGTATATTTTGTGGATTTTAAGACATTTTTACAAAGCATCCCAAGGCTGTCCCAGACACCAAAGAGTATAGACACAGAAGAGGTTAAGTGTCCCTCTATATTCAATAAGCAACAATGGGGGAAAGAGGATAGAGTAATCTAGGGAAGATTTTAAATGGATTAGACTCAGAAAGAACATATACCACATCTTCCTAAAATGTACTGACCAAAATTCAATTACCTGCATGAATATAGCTGCATGGGAAACTGGGAAATGTAGTCTTATATGCAGAGGAAAGAGGAAGCTTATTTATATTCAGTGACTTGAGTTCTCTGTCTTGCATGTCACTCTAAGTTGGGAGGACTGGGAGGTTCTCAGAAAGGATACTAAATCTCTATCATATTGTCTCCTTAGGACAAGCCATGCAAGGGCTAAAGCTGAGGCAGCAGAGCAGGCTGCCCAGGCTGCCAACCAGGAATCCAGCATTGCCAGAAACCTGGCCAGAGAGCTTGCTCCAGACTTCTACCAGCCAGGTAGGCCCAACAGAAGAGCTGATGTGCAGGGAAAGCTTGGGGTAGCTACTTTTCTTCTTTGCTGGAGAGTGGGTTTGGGGGTGCTCATGAGATCAGGAAACATGTGCAAACATAAATGGAATGAGGTAAGAGCACTCAGACAAAAAGAGTAGCAGGGGGTGAGGGCTCACAGCTGTAAATGAACCCTGCTGTTACGTCTCTCTGTGCCAGGCCTAGCCAGCAACAGAGCTGACAAAGCTAAGAGGGAAGGCAAAGTCTCTAGTGGATAAAGGGGTTAAAACCTTACCACCATTTTGGCTCAGCAGTTTCTGTCCAACATTAATTGAGTACTGCCAAGGTGACAGGCTCTGGGGGTGAAGGGTAATAAAACTGGGATTCAGAATCAAGGGAACCTGAGACTCCAAGAAGTAGACTCATGCCCAGGGTAAGGCATGAGTCTGCAATACCTACAAAGCCTGCCTGAATCACTGCTTCCTAGCTCAAAGATCTCGAGCAAGTTCTTTCCACACTAGGAATCTCAGTTTTCCAATATGAAAAATGGGAATAAGAATAATGCCTACTTGGGAGGCAAGTACAGGGTAGCATACTATCAGGTTCATGACAAGCTCCCCACAACTGTGGGCTATGGTCCCACAAACAAGGTTAAATTCCACACATCAGGATGTGCTGGCAGTTAAAACCAGGAAGCCCTAAATTCTGAGCAGGAGTGGGATTGAAGAAAGTGGGGATCCTAGGGAAGGAAGTGGGGAGGTGTTCATTTGTGCTAAAGCTATAGGTCAGCCAAGAGCTCACCAGATCAGTGGGTCTCAAACAGGAGCTCTTCAGAATGCTGAGCCCAGCTGAGTTGGGTCTGGGGTGGAGCCTCAGGATGTGCATTTCTAAATAAGAATCAAGAATTGCAGATGTAGCAAGAATTGCATCTACACTTTGACAACAGGTAGTACTGGCTGGGATGGGTGAATTCAGTGGAAAAGTAACTGCAGGGGCAAAGGCATAGAACCAGCAGGGAGTGGAGTGGCATGCCCAGAAGCTACAGGGCAAGATCAGCAGCAGGTTGGTGGAAATCAGGCTGCATAGAGGAAGGAAATACCACAGCTTAGATGCAGGCTTTGGATAGAGTGGGGGAACTTCTGAGGGTGGCAGATTGGGGTTCTCAGCATTGAAGGGCTTTATGGTGTGTAGAATTAGTTTTGCAGTTTCTGCTGCTAAAAACCAAAGGAAGCCTAACTGGAAAACTTTGGAGCCACCAGGATTGTGTGCCAAGGAGGTAGCTGTTTCTGATCCCGGTGTGCCCCCTTCTGGTCCCAGGAGGAGTGACAGAGGCTTCCTAAACTTGCCTTCATTGGTCAAAGGCAGTTTTAGGGTGCCAAGCACTAAACTCAGCATTTTACATGCATCTTTTTTGGTTTATTTGTTTATGGACCATATCTGGCAAGGCTCAGGAGTTACTCCTGGCAGGTTCAGGGGACCATATGGGCTGCTAAGGATCGAACCCAGGTTGGCCATGTATAGGGCAAATAAATGCCCTACCCATATGCTATTGCTCCAGCCCCTATCTGAACATTTTTGGGTATATTTGTTTATGGGCCATACCTGCCGATGCTCAGGGATTACTGGGCTTACTTCTGGCTCTGCACTCAGGAATTATTTCTGAGTGGTGGTGAGGGGATTATATGAAAGCCTGGGATGAAACAAGAGTCAGCCTGATACAAGGCAAATGCCCTACCTGCTGTATGCTCCAGGCCCTCTTCAAGCACCTTCTTAATGAAGCTTTCAGGTAATATCTGAGAGATAGGTATGATTAGTTCTGCTTTCTAGATATGCTTTCTAGATATGGGACTAGACTGTCATAGTTAAGACAGCTTGGAGACCCAAGCGTGCTGTACTCAGCTGGTGATTTTGGATAGATATGCAGTTTAACCTTGCTGAGCCTCCCTCCTGTTCTCTTTGAAATGGAGATGAACAGCCCTCTTCAGCTATGGAAATGGTCGGTGAGTTAATAACTGGAAACTGCTGAGGGCCGTGCTTGGCAGACATGCAGTGCTGTTGGGTCAGTGAGGTGAATGGATTGCTCTGGGTTACCCAGAGATGGACCTATAAGGAATTGGAGCTGCTTGAACCCAGACCCTGCTGAGTCTGAGCCTTGGTGTGGTAAAAGAATTTACAAGAGCAAGATGACTTAAGCACATATACTGAAGGGAAATGACATAGAGTGACACCATGCAGGCCTCCAAAGAAAGAGTTTCTTAAAGGGATAGTTAAAATATTTTTTCAATTTTATTTATTTATTTATTTTTACTTTTTTGTTTAAACTGTTTTATTGCATAATTATGCCAAAAGGTTTTTTATTGTAAGAATTTATTCAAGGGCCCGGAGAGATAGCACAGCGGTGTTTGCCTTGCAAGCAGCCGATCCAGGACCAAAGGTGGTTGGTTCGAATCCCGGTGTCCCATATGGTCCCCCGTGCCTGCCAGGAGCTATTTCTGAGCAGACAGCCAGGAGTAACCCCTGAGCACTGCCGGGTGTGGCCCAAAAACCAAAAAAAAAAAAAAAAAAAAGAATTTATTCAAAAGACAAAATTGATTAACATATTGAGGTAAACTGACATAACATAATATAGCAATATAACATAATTAATATAATATAATAATACATGTAAGTCAAAGAACATTTCTAAATAAAACACAATTTTTTATCATAATGACTTACATATCTTTCACAGTAGTATTTTAGGTACATATTAACATTGAATCAGGGGAATATCCATCACCCCCAGTGTTGTCCTCTCTTCATCCCTGTTCCCAAGCATATATCCCTTTCTTCCTCTTTTATTCCCCAGAATGCTAGTTTAACTAAAAGCATATATGTTAACACTAATGTAAACCATTTTTTTTTTGCAGTTCCAGATATTTTTACTAGTGGTTTCTTAAAGGTTTAGAATAAAAGGAGCACTGTATAAACAATGTTAGAGTGGCAATTATCATTTGCATGGGCCCACCAAAGTATGGGGGTCTTGGAAAGGAAAATCTTTTGGCCTGAGTACAAGGGACCTTACCCCTGAAGTTTCCTGACATAAGACCATTTCTAGTCTCCAGGCAAACTAGTTTGTCCAATCCTGGTCATTGTCTATAGTGCCCATACGGTTATATTTTTCACAGTCTCTGTTGTTGGTATCCTGTTTCTGTATTGAAGGTCCTGGAATCTATATCCTACATTGAAGTCAGGATGGTGTGGAGCGGCGTCTAATTTCAACTCAGAATTAAAGGGCAATGCAGAAAGCCCTGTCCAGTACGCAGGTCGTTGTTTAAATCTCAGTGTTAAGGGAAGACTCTTTTGAGTAAATCGATGTCAGAGCAGTAGTAGGGTCTTCCCTGGTACAGAATTGCTTCCAGGTGATGACATAGACAACTTTGGATGTTTTGTAGATGACTTCCCTGGTTCAGGGGTGACTGGAAAATGCCCAAACCTCTGAGGCCTGTGCCAGGTCATCATGTCAATGTTCAGGGTGTAAGGTTCCATTGCACCACAAGATTTGTGTGTTCCTATCTCTATTAGATAAGAACTTATTTGTATGTATAGTATTTTCCATTTTAATGTGCCCATGCAAACAAGGAATAATGCCACTTGGCATTATCAGCGCATAAAGGGGCTGCAGGAACAAGTCCAACAATCCCCGTGACCTGGTTCAAGCATAAGCATTAAAATGAGGGACTCTTTCACCAATATTCCTTATTGAACAGTTCACAAAGAGAAAAAAGATAAAAAGTGGGGAAAATAAACAATCTAACTTAAGACAGTGGACACAATTGTCACCATTTAAGAAAATTTGTGTGTTCCCATCTCTATAAGAACGTGTTTGTATATAATTTCCCATTTTAATGTGCCTATGCAAAGGAAGAACAGTATCACATGGCAAGACTGGTGCCTATGGGGATGCTAGAACAAGTCCAACAATCCAATTGACTTGGTTCTTATATAAACATTAAATGGAGGAATACTTCTACAGACTTCCTTATTTAACAAATAACAAAGGGATGGAAAGGTAGAGAGGGACTCTTTCACCAAAATACCTTATTGAACAGTTCACAAAGAGGAGAAAAGATAAAGAGTGGGGGAAAAAACATTCTAGCTTAAGACAGTGGACTCAATTGTCACCGTTTATAGGAACTAATCAGAAACCTGGTATGGTAGCAACCACAGTTACACAATAAAAGAAGGAAGAGGCCAAGAGGCCATTGAGAGTAAACAAGTAGGTAAAGAGTACTGGCCTCTTCCCAGCCTGAGAGTCCATCCTCTCATTTTTATTTTGAAAATATATGGTACCCCCACCCGAAATGGTCTCTTCCCAAACTAAAAGTCCATCCTCCCATTTTATTTTAAATATATATGGTTTTTGAAATGGAGACCAATGAGAAAAAAAATACCAGTGAATGTCACGACGTAATGTCCCGACATACACCAGTGCTGCATCGGCCCGACATTCACCCCATGTGTCCCCCACTTAGTGTCGGGAGAGAAAGGGGGAAAGCCTGAGGACCATGATAGAGTCCACCTGGGCCGGCAACCAGGGGAGACCTGGAATAGGGGAGGAAATAGGGGAATGGCTAAAAGCCTGCCAAGCCTCCCAGCACCCACCCCCCCAAGCTAGGGAAAATGCCTGCGGTCTGGGGTGTCCCCCAACCCCATACCTGGGAAGAGCCAGCCTCCAGGATCGAAGCACCGGAAGCCATCTATCTGCCCGGCCCTTCCCTCTGCTCTTCCTCCCTAGAGTAGGGAGGGGGGAAGCCTGGAGATCCCTAATAGAGTCCACCTGGAACCCACAGCAGGCCACCCGAGGTGGCACTCAGGCCGGGCCTAGAGTCCAGGGGGAAATAGGGGAACGACTGGAGGCCTTATTTATTTATTTATTTATTTATTTATTTATTTATTTATTTATTTATTTATTTAAAGGGACAGTTTTTATTGCTTGAGTTCCGGCTGCTTTAGGCAGGAAACTTCTGCTTTCTATAGGTTAGTCCTAAGAGATGGCAAGTTTGGGCAAGGAAGTAAATTGTATATAAAATAAATCAGATCATATAAAAAAGATAAATATGGGGTGAGGCAGAGCAATGGTGCAAGCAATAAGGCATCTGCCTTGCTCGCGTTAGCCTAGGACAGACCGAGGTTCCATCCGCCAGCATCCCATATGGTCCCCCAAGCCAGGAGCGATTTCTGAGTGCATAGTCAGGAGTAAACCCTGAGCATCACCTGGTGTGGCCAAAAACCAAAAACAAACAAAAAAGATAAATATGTACCATAATTTGGACCAACTATGAATGTTCTGAGCCAGTCATGTAGCGATCATAAAATGCCCATAAAATAATTTAAGCTTATCCTAGGAAGGGAGTTAGAAGGGCCAATTCTAGGAATGTGAGTAGCAGTTACACAGAATGTTGTATGTCCTGCTGGACCAATTTGCTAAGGCTGGGGTGTCCAGGCCAGGTTTAGGGACTGTGAGTGCCGAATGGAGTTTTCTGGATGCTGCTGATTCTCCTACTCAGGAAGACCTCACACTGTCAGATCTTTGAAATGGAGGCTAGTTAAACTAGACATTTCAAAAAGAATGGGTGGGGGGAGGGAAGCAGGCATGTCATCATACTTGGTCGTGCTCAGGGATCCAGGGACCTTATGGGGTGGCAGAGATTGAACCTGGGTCTGCCATATGCAAGGCAATGACCTGACCATTGTACTATCACTCCAGCCTCAAACTAAGTACTTGTTTTTTGGGGGGAGCACACCCAAGGAATCACTTTTGATGGTGCTCCAGGGACCATATGAGATGCTGGGGATAGAACCAGGTCATCTACGTGCAAGGCAAGCTCCCTATCCACTTTGCCCTATCTCCTGCCCCAAACAAGGCTATCTGGGGCGGGTGGGGGAGCTTTTGTTAGACCATTTCAAACAGGTCCTAACAAACAGGTCCGCCTCTTATCCCCGGCAGGTCCAGAATACCAGAAGCGCAGGCTGCTCCAGGAGATCTTGGAGAACTCGGAGAGCCTGCTGGAGCCCCCGGAGCGGGGCCTGGGTGCCACTGGGCGTCCGGAGCGGCCACGCGAGAGCCCGCAGCTGCATGAGCGGGAACCCTCTCGACCCGCGGGGTTCCCCCCGTCGCCGGCGGGGACACCCCCGCAGCCCAAGCGGCCGCGGCCCGGGGCGACCAGGGACGGGTTGCTGAGCCCCGGCGTGTGGAACGGCCAGTCTGGGGGCGCCGAGGGCAGCCGACCCGTGTCCCCCGCCGACGCGGGCGGGGGCCGCCGCAGCCCCGCACGGCCGCCCACGGAGCACATGGCGATCGAGGCTCTGCAGCCGCCGCCGCCCGCCACGCAGGAGTCCGAGGTCGCGCTGTACCGGGGCTATCACAGCTACGCCGTGCGCACCGGGCCCGCGCCGCCGCCGCCCGACGACGACGAGCCGCAGCCCGACTCCGCGCCCGCATCCCCGGCCGCCCCGCCGCCCGCGCCCGCGCCCGAGCCCCCGGCCAAGCTGGAGCCCAAACCCATCGTGCCCAAAGCCGAGCCCAGAGCCAAGGCCCGCAAGACGGAGGCCAGGGGGCTGAGCAAGGCCGGGGCCAGGAAGAAGGTGCGCAAGGACGCGGCCGACTCTGAAGCCGACGTGGAAGTGGAGGAGGTGAGGCCCTGCGTGTGGGATCGGGCTAGGACTAAGGGGCCCAGCAGAGCTGGAGCCCGCGGACCCAACCCCCTTTCCACTCCAAGATGGTCAGACTGGTTTGGGGAGGGCGTGCTGGACACTTGGAGACGCTTGTCCCCTGCCAGGGCTGGGGCATCTGGAACTGCTACAAGGCGTGTGCAGGGAGGACTTCCTGAAGGTGCAGGCGGTATACACGGGATTGGTATAGACCCTGTTGGGATTTGGGGTTGAGGGGAGGGAACTTCACGCATCCTCTCCTCTGCTCCCAGGTTCCTAACACAGTCCTCATCTGCATGGTGATCCTGCTCAACATTGGCCTGGCCATCCTCTTCGTTCATCTCCTAACCTGACCTTCCTACCAGGTGCCTCTGGGAGTGGGGGGCCGTCACCCCCAAGGAGCTTTGGGTGCTGAGGGGGTGTGGGGAAGGGCCTTGTGTAATCCAAGCCCATCCTCAGCGTGTGGGTTAGATAGAAGGTGCGTTCTGTAATCTGCACCCCCACATATCCTCTCTCTCACACACATTCACCTCACGCATACATTCTCTCACAAATACATTTATGCACTCTCATACTCACACACTCGCACATTCACGCACAAGACTCTTTCACACTCTCACGTTATCACACATACTCAGACACATAATTTCATACACAAGACAGAGGCGAGGGGGCTGAGCATGGCCCGGGCTAGGAAGAAGGTGCGCAAGGACGCGGCCGACTCAGAAGCTGATCTGGAAGTGGAGGAGGTGAGGCCCTGCCTGTGGGATCTGTCTAGGACTTGGGGGTCCAGCAGAGCCGGAATCCTCGGAACCCCCTTCTCCACTCCGGACTGGTTGGACTGGTGTGCTGGGCGCTTGGAGGGAGGGTGAGCTTCCTGCCAGGGCCGGGACAGCTAAACTGCTACAAGGTGTGTGCGGGAACTCATGTACACTCAGACATAATATCCCTCACACACTCATAAACTCTCACACTCACACATAGACACACATACACACACTTACACATTTGCTCTCACACAAAATTCTCCTACAATCACACTCTAACACATTCTCACACACTCATACACTTTCACTCACATTGTCTCACACACTCACTCAAACAATACTCACAATCAAAATCTCAACATAGATTTTCACACACAAACATTCGTATTAGACTTTCTCACTCTTACCTTTAGTCTCACTCACACAACTCTCACAATCATTCACACCATCTCACACACTCCCACACAACCCTCACTCACACCCTCGCAACAGTCTTTCTCATAGTCTCTCACACACAAACTCTCATATGCTTATACTCTCACACAACTCTTTCACACACTGCACTCACACACACACATCTGACACTCACACACACTCTCAAAACAGTCAAATATACAACACACTCTCATATATACTCTCTCACGTACTTTCAGATCCACTATCACATACATACACACACACACACACATATACTCACATTCTCACACTTTTTTATACACATATTCACAATACACTCATACAACTCTCTCACTCTCAGTACACACACACACATACAGGGGACTAGCCCTGTTCTCACACCAGTGCTGAAGACCCGTTTTCTGTTTACTTACTCCAGCCCTCAGACATTTCCTTAGGTGTAGGCCAGAGCTCTCCAAATATATTTGGCCACTCACTTTTTAGAAATGATCTCCCACTAAACAACACTTGGAAGTCTGCCAACTTTTTTTTTTTTTTGTCCCCCAATTCACAATACATACCCGGCAAGGGGAAGTCTGCCAACTTTAAGCGAACACACAGAAGAGGCCCATCACCTTCTAGATCCTTCAGGGACTGTTACTGTGAGGGCACAGTATCTCCCACTTTGGAAAATGTTATGCACACCTGGTGGGGCTGTCTTCCTAAGAGACAACCTGAGTCCTGCATAAACACCTAGCGCCCCAGCCTTCATCCTAGCTTCTGTGGGCTATAGGGGTAGGGGTGGGGATGATCTCAGTCCCAGGAAACCAAGAGCTCCTGGCGGTGGTTGCCCTGTCTGTGGCTGTCAGTCTTAGCCAGGAAGGTTTTGCACCAGCAGGGGGCTCCCCAGCTTAGTGAGTGGAGATCTGGCCCTGAAAGGGGATCATGTGAGGGATGGAAAGGGGCCCCTCGATGATGGGGCGGGGAGGCATGTCCCCATGATAGAAATGGGGACATGTGTTCAGTAAGAGAGATGAATGTGGAGTGGGGTGCTCAGGGTATCTTTGATTTTCCTGTAAGGTACCACGCGGGAGGGGGCCAGAGGCTGACTCTGTTTGGGCTCCCTCTCTCCCCACAGGTTCTGACTCCTGCTGAGGACACAGCCACAGTGCCTGGCAGCTGGCTGAGGACTAGACACAGACCTGGAGCCAGAGCCCATAGCACACAGCACCCAGGAGTCCCCTGAGGCAGCACCCTGGAGTGCCCAGGAATAGGAGATGCTGGGCACCCTCTGGACCTCGTACCCAGAGGCAGGAAAATCCTGAAGGGCATACCCTGGGCCTTGAGTGCTCCATCTGCCATTTTCTCTACACCTCTTTTCCTGGCACCCCCACACCAGCCCATGTGCTGTGGAAAAACCACCAGACCCAGATATACAATGGCATCCCCGCCCTTTGGCTTTATTATGCTTGACACTGGGTGAGGCCTGCCCAGTGGCTGAGCAAGGGACACTGGGAGGCAGTTAGGATGCCCAGCTTTCCCTCACAGTCTTGACCCAGCACACACTCTGCCTTGCTTCCAGATGTTGGGGTGACAGTAGAGAAAACGGGTATGATTCATTCACCTGCTCTGGCACCCTGGCTCCTATATTTACCCCTCACAGCTCTCCAAAGCCCCCTGTCCCAAGCAAGGCTGGTGATGAGGGTGGGCAGGAAGAATGGGGCAGTTCTGGGGAGGGGGCTGCTTTGGATTCAGCCGGAAGTGACCCCAGGGCTGGCAAGATGAAGCTGCTGTTGCCCAGACTTGTCATCCTGCTCCCCAGCTGAGCCCATCATAGGCCCTGGAATGAGTATAGGAGCCTATGGAAAGCTATAGAAGTCTGTAGAAACCCATGGAAGCCTGTAGAAACCCATGGAAGCCTGTGGAAACCCACAAAAGCCCATGGAATTCTGAGAGAACCCATGGAAATCTGTAGAAACCTGTGGAAGTCTGTGGAAGCCCATGGAAATCTGTGGAAGCTCATGGAATTCTGAGGGAGCCCACAGAATTTTGAGGGAACCCATGAAAGTCTGTGGACACACATTGAAGTCTGAGGGAGCCCACGGAATTCTGAGGGAGCCCATGGAAGTCTGTGGAAACCCGTGGAAATCTGTGGAGACTCACGGAAGTCTGTGGGAGCTGGCAGAGTTCTCGGGCAGACTCTCAGGAGGGAGTGGAGGACAGGCTACTCATGGACAACAGATACCCCCCAGGAGAGAGGGACATGTGCCCACCCAGACTGTGGTGCCCTCAAGGAAGCCTCTTGGCTTGCTTGGCAGGAGGAAGTGTTTGCATGAAGCTCGCTGACAAGCATGTTGTTTCCCATAGCTCTTGGGCCCAGAGGTGTGAGGCTTGTGGCCTGCCCCTGAAGGGACACAGGGACAGACCCCCAATACTTCCTGCCCCCTGCTTTCCCTGGGTCTTGAGGAGTTGGTCCTGCCTCTCCCAGTGCAGCAAGGTCCTTGGCAGCCTGCCCCCCTCAGCCTTGGGAACTGTCCCTGCACCTTTACACTCAGGCACTGCCAGACCTCACACCGATGTTTCTGCAGAGACCAACCCCAGCATGGCTGCCTTCCCACCAGGACTCGATTTCTATTTGGGCTTCTCTAAGCTCCTGGGGTGGGGGTTGGGGGGTCATTGCCCAGCCTCACCTCTGAGGTCCTTGTTCAGACATTCAGGCCTAACACTGTGCTGGGATCAGCTTTTGGCCACAGGAGCTCCTATGTAGCGTGGGAGCTGGTATCTGTGGTAAGGGCTCAGAGACTGCAGACTGTGCGATAATAAACATGCATCCTTTCATGGCTCTGACTGAAGTTTCTGCTCGGACCCTGCAAAGCAGGGGAGAGACTGGGAACTCAGGCTGGTTACACTCACTGATGTTGTTCTCATAAGCCTCAGGATGAAATGACTCAAAGGTCACAGACCTGCTAGGGCAGAACTTTCAGAAGTTTCCCTGAGTGGCCAAGGGTAGGAGAAAGACCCTTTGAGGTGGGGATTCCCTGTTCAGTCACTTTTGTCACCTCTGTTTCCTCATCTGTAAAACCAAGAGAACAGTGGGACCCTCCTCCTGGGTTTTATTTGCAATAGGTTCTCTTAAGAAGCATGTTTCAGGAGGCAGCTAAGATTGGGGAAACTGGACCATGTCAACTCTTCTGTTGATCCCATGTTGAAGGCCTTCTAGAGCCCTCTTAAATTTTTTCTGAGGATTTGCAATCAGTTTGGTGATCTAGAGGTCACCTTCCTACCCTGCAGAGCTCAAAGAGGGCAGGAGACACTCCCAGGGTCACTCAGCAAATGCACTGGGGAGGAAGGCAGGGTCCTGTTTGCCAGAGGATCAGCATGAAGTTTCTCAGCCCCCACTGCTGCTGTGATTGTGTGGTGGTGGTGGTGGTGGTAGTGGGATTCAGACAGGTCCTGAGATTTGGGAATAGGAACCCCAATTCTCCACTGCCACCCTTGGCTCCTTCTTTGCTCCTTTCCACACAGTGGCTTCATCTTCTGCCCCAAAGCTCTAAATTCTTGCCCCACTGCAGTGCAGCTATGGGAGTCAAATGAACTAAATCCTGGGTAGTCCCTGAGCACTCTAATAATTAAAAAATTAGCAAAAGAGACCAACAGCAGGGCTGGAGCCATAGAACATCAGGGATGGCACTTGCTTTGCATGCGGCCATCTTAGGTTGGATTCCCAGCATCCTGTAGAGTCCTCAAGCCTTCCAGAAGTGATCCCTGAGTACAGAGCCAGAAGTAAGCCCTGAACATTGCTGTGTGTGGTCCCAAAACAAACATACAGAAATAGGTGACTTTTATTAATGTATTAGTATGATCATCCTATTCTATTAGTTGCTAATCTATTAGTATAGAATAAACCTTGCTGTTGGCATGGATGTATGGAGAAAAGTGGTCTGTGCAGGGTTTGCTGCTACCAGTGATTTTAGGCTTCTATGCCAGGGGGGAAGGTGTTGGCTGGTGCACAGAGGAAGATTCCTTTTGGGGTACTATTATCACACTGCAGTGCTGTCAAGTCCACCATGCGGCGCCAATGCTCCACACATGAATGCGCTGATAAATTTGTGGGCCAAGAATTGCTTTTATTAAAAATTCATCCTCTGTGCTCTCTGTTGATTCACTACAATAATAACAGCTACCCTAAATTAAGCGCTTACAATGTGCCAGACCCTGCACTTATCACTTTATACGTCTGATTCCTCATCTCTGCACTATGATTTAAAAACAAAGATTTATGAAGCTCAAACTCAAAAGCCCTGGCTGACTTCTGGCCCAGTGGTCCTAACCATAGTACCCTCAGAGCATGGACTCTGCACTTGGCTGGAAATCCTGTTCTGGCCAGCGTTGACTCCAAATACATCAATGCTCTCTGGACAGTCACCCCAGATCACGTCAGCTCTCAGTGCACTCTGTTGTCTGACCCAGGGTTGGCAAGTTCGTTTGAGTCCTCTGATATTAGGAAGTCTTTGAGGTAGAAATCAGAGGATCTGAAGGGAAGTGTGGAGATTTAGGAAAGCAGCAGCAAAGATAATCAAAGGTTATGGCCCTAGAGTCGTCTAGAAACATGGGGAGGCAGCCCTGTCCCTCAATCTGCATCCTATACGTTTTGGGAATGTCCTGTGTGTCTATGTGCAGGGTATATTGCCAGCTGTGTGCGCTGCCTGGGAGGCCAATGGCGAGTGGGAGAAGGCCTTGGCATCCCTGGGCTTTGTAACATGCTGCCAGCAGAGTGGTGTCTTTAGGAAGCCATAAACAAAATCAAACAAAAATTAAAAAAAAAAAAAAAAGGAAGCCACAAACCTCCCGCATTCATACCTCTTTTTGTCTGGTCCATAACCCTGACACTAAATGGGACCAACCTTACAGATATTTTTTTTTAATCTAAGGAAACACCATATCTGCTAGGCACTGAGGATGAAGAAATGAATTTACAGTTGGGCTAAGCATCACTTTCCTCCCTTACAGGGTTATTTCTGTGATGAATCAGGGTCCACTTTGCAAGCCAAGTCCCAGAGCTGGTGGTCTGAGGCCTCAGCTTCCTGGAGGTCTCGCTTTTTCAGTCTATGTGTAAGGCAGAAGAGAAATTTGGAGGCACGAAGAGCACTCAAAAGGCTGATATGCTTGCTAGATTGTGTGTGTGTGGCATGTGAGGTCTGTGTGGGGCCTGTTCCTGTGCTGCGCATGTGTGGACACATGTACGCATCTGTGGGCTAGTTGATGTGTGTGGGGAGGTGTTGGTGTGGAATACGTGTGCATGGACACATGCATGTGTGCAGGTGAAATATATGTGTGTATGTGAAGTGTGTGGTGTGGGCACATGATGCTTGTGAACATATGTAAAATGTGTCATGGGCATATTATGGAGTGTGTTTAGACATGTTTGTGGAGTATGTGCCCATGAACACATATGTGTAGAGTACATGTTCATGGGCACAAGCTGGGATTGCTCTGATGCCAGTGTTTCCACAGAGGGAGAACATTGTATTTCAGCTTGTGGACTCAGGGTGACCGAAAGATCCCTCCTAAACATGTTGCATTATATCTGTCTTGTGTGGGGACTCTTAGATGGCCTAGGCCTAGGGGGTGTCTACTGAGCAACCTTGGGATGAAATCTGCCTTCCATGTGAGTGAGGGTTGGCTTTTGCTGCACTACTTGGGGGTGGTGGTGGTGTGCAGCGGAGGGGCTCAGGCAGGAACTGTAAGTGACTTGGTCTCTTAGTCTAGGGGGACGGGGTGCTGATGCCAGGAGGAGTGAAGTTCTCCCTTGTCTGGGCACTTTTCTCAGAGTTGGTAATGGCAGGCCCAGCCTGCAGTCTGGCCTTGGCAGAAGGGAGTGTGGGATTACAGTGGTCCCTGTCCATGCTCAGACAGAAAGTCCCAGGCGGCTGGAGGCACCTGTGGCAGAGTCCTCAGTGCTTTCCACAGTTGTGGCTCAGCTGGTTCAGGGCAGCATCCATCAACATTGTGCACCAGCATAGTAGGGTGACAGGGAGCAGGCAGCCAGAACTGCTTTGGAAACTCTCGGATGTCTGTGAGGCATGGCTTGGGTTGGTTTGAGGACTGACAGCCAGGAAGGTGCAGGAAGGGTCAGTACAGGTGAAAGGACTTGATATTGTTGCTGGGGCACCCTGGAGAGACCAGCTTCATATCTCCACTTCTTGAGAAACACAGAGTCCATGAAGGGAACTTTGGCCCCAAGGGGCTTACTAAGTGGGTGCTCTTTCTCTTTTTGGCTATGCCAGTGGTGCTCAAGGATTACTCCTGGTAGGTTGGGGGTCCATATGGGGCCCCAGGGATCAAACCTAGGTAGACCACATACAAAGTACATGCCCTACACAGAACCATCAGGACTGGACTAAACATGTTGGAAAAGCCCCTCCTCACATATATTGGGAGGGTGGTTCCTATTTTTAAAAAAATGAGAAGGGGAGGGAGGCAGGGTGGGAAGGAGCTGAGCTGGTTGGCACTGGAGCTCTGCTGTGCTCTAGGTCAAGATTAGAAAGCAACAGCTCCAGGAAAGGGAAATTAAGACCTGTGGATACTAAGAAGGCCGGTGTGGAATTAATTAGGTCAGTTCTGCAGCTGACTGCCTGTTTCTGATTCAAGTGAAAGTGCCTGTGAAGGTTAAGCACCCCATCAAAAGGATGTGCAGGGCACTACCGCATTCATCTATAGGGCACTGTCTTCCAACCCTGGTGCCATCTTGGCTGCCCCAAGTTTGAGCACTTCTGCATGGCTGTGTCTGAGCATGGCTGTCAGTGGAGAGGCCAGCTCTGTCCTGTGGAAAGTTTCACAGAATTCCTGAGTTCTGGGCATGTTCATGAGGGGCCAGAAGCAGGAGGGAACCCCCACCTGGAAGCAAGACCCAGGGAGCCTCCCCCATTCTTATTTGGGGCTTTCCACATGGACACCAAAGACACTGATTTCTCCAGCATAGATGCCAGAGTCAAAGATGAACTGGGCCAAATCCTCACTGACAGAAATAGGAGCCAAATGAATATGCATGAGGTTCCTTGCAGCACTGCTTCCTGCCTTAGTGCAGTCTTAGTTCCTCCGTTTTTTCTTCCCTTTTCTTTTTTCATACCTTGGAGTCCAAAAGACCTTCCCTTGAGAAATGTGCTTTTATTGATACTGCACAACTCCCAAGCCATCTGTCCTCTGGGGAAAGGGACTGATGTGATTAGAGAGTAAAGTGCCCTTAGAGTCTCTGCAAATATAGGGGCACCCCTGTGTAGGTCACTCCAGGTTTGGAGCTTCGACACCTGCTCCCACCTCAAGGAGCTGTCTCGGACCCCTATTTGCAGCTTCCCTCCCCTCTGCACCTCCACATGGAACACAATAAAAGAGTGGTAAGGACTTGAGAGACAGATGAAATGGATTTGCCACAGGGGGGCAGTTCCAACTTCTGTACTGCATGGTCCCCTGAGCACCACTAGGAGTAAGTCCTAAGCACCAAGGTGGGAGGAGGCCCTGGGCATCATTGAATTTGCCATCTCCCACCCAATCCCCACAAAATACAAGACACATAAGTCATATATTATTGCTTGTTTTTGGGGTTGGGGCCACCCTTGGTAGTGCTCAGAACTACTTTTGGTGGCACTCGAGGGACCTTACATAGTACTAAGACTAAACCAGTTTCCTCCACATGCAGGCGAGCTCTGAATATTCTCTGAATCTGTCTCTGTTACTTTTTTCAAGGATAGGTTCCCATCTCTACAAACAACTTTGCAAATCATGGTCCCCTAATGAAATTTTTTTTGTGGTTTTTTGTTTTGGGGGGCCACACCTGGCAGTGCTCAGGGGTTACTCCTGGCTCCATGCTCAGAAATTGCTCCTGGCAGGCACAGGGGACCATATGGGATGCCGGGACTCAAACCGAAGACCTTCTGCATGAAAGGCAAACGCCTTACCTCCATGCTATCTCTCTGGCCCCCCCTAATGAAATTTTTAATGAGCTATTAAAAACTGGAAAAAATTTAATAAGAAAAACCTAAATTAAATATACATTTAAGTTAGGTTAAGTTAAATATACATACCTGTTTCTCTACTGTCTTGAAGTAGAGCCTCTTGTGAAAGCTTTCCAACATCAACAGCCTCAAGAGAAGCAGCAATTACCTTCCATATGCAAGGACAAGTTACTGAGAACCCCCAAATCTTTCCAAGTCACAGACAAAATCACACCGAACAGCATCTCAGTCCTAGATGGAACCACAGATGGAAGTTTGGGATACTGCAAAGACACAGCCCAGATGGAACTGCCCCAAGGGCAGGAGCTGGAAGGCTTCTCTTCAGTCAGGATGAGGTGCCCACTCTCCCTAGCTGGTGGGAGGTGCCCTTTCTCCACAGCTAGGGTGAGGCACACATTCTTTATAGCAAGAGATGTGCCCACTTTCCACAACTGAGGTGAGATCCTCTCCACAGCTCGAGTGGGGTCTATTTTCCACAGTTGGGGTAGCCACTGATTCTAGAAGATTACAGCATAACCACCTCTGATGACGGTTTTCACTTTTGCTAGGAAAGTGAAAATTCTTCCCTTCTCTAGGTTAGCCCAATGGGCAGAACGGGGGCTGTTTCAGGAAAGTGGAGGGCTCAGTGCTACCTTCAGAAAAGCAGGAAGTACCTGCATCACCACCTGCCATCATCAGGCATCTCTTCTCTGAGAGACTTCTCCAGTGCCCCCTGCCCAGACTGAGAGCTTCCAGGGGCCATAGGGGGTGAGATAGTTAGGAGAAGTCCCCACCACCACAGGCCACAGGCCCCTCGCACCATCTGATTTCAGTAGCTTTTTACTGCAAAGCCACCTTGGAATGCTTCCAGAAGGCCTGGCTGACTCGGCACAAGGAGGGACAGACTCTGTCAACTTTTCAGGAGTTTTATTATAAAGAAATCGGAGAGAAGCACTGGGCACTGAGACAGATGTTTGCCAGGGCCAGGAAACAGCTGCAAACAACAGGAAGAACCCCCCACCCCATCCCAGTCCCCCTTACACACACAGCCAGCCAGATTCAAGGCAGCCCATCCCCAATCCCCCATGATTCCTTCTCTACAGACCAAAGTTCTTCTTGGCCATTTGAAAGAGAGAGACATGGGGCTGGGGAAGCCAGGGACCTGACTCCCATCAGATTATCAGATCACACTTTAAAAACAAACAAAAATAAACAAAAACGAAACAGGTGCTAAGGGTCATAGAAAATGCCTTTCACTGTTAAGGAAACTACTTTCTCCCCCCCCACAAAATAATCTTCAGCACAGGTCTAAAACACTTAGTCAACTACGCACACACAGCCAGTGGGTGGGTGGTCTCACCATCTCTGTTCACACTGAACCGGGTGTGTCTGTGCCTGACTCTGAGGGCCCCTGACTATGGGCTGGGAGGGGGGACATGTTCAGTGGGTTAAGTAGCCCCTCTTGGGATGGCCCCCAAGAGCTGGGGCTGAGGCCAGGCATCCAGACTTAGGGGACAGTGTGCAGGATGAGATGCAGGGTGACACTGGAAGCCTGGAGCAAGCGGTGGGGCAGATATTTTCTGCAGGTTCTCTGGGCTGGCGGTGGGCGGCCTCTGCAGAGTCCAGGGTTGCTGGAGATTCCATCCCGGGCACTGGTTGACCCACACTCTCGTCTCAGGCACCCTTCTGCCTCCTGCCAGGGTCTGTTCCTCCGGTGAGTTTCGGCTCTGAGCAGTGCCCTTCCCACAAGCCTCAGGGCCGAGAGGCGGCCAGCTTAGGTGAGGTAGAGCGATTTATCCCTGGGGAGCAGGCTGTGGAGAGAGGAAGTGCTATTAGAGTGTGGTAACAGGCCTGGGGGGGGGGGGGAACGACACAAGGCCCTATCTACCCAGCCCTTCAATCTTGGCCTGTGCTAGGCTGAACCCTGCAGATGAAGGATGGATGCCTTCACCTTGTCCACCAGGCAGAACCAAAAGGTCCTCCGGCAGCCCATAGCCCACAGCCTTCTGCACTACCTCCTTTCTGGGCATCCCAGGCCAGCTTAGCTTCTCATCACTGTCTCACTGCACATGGCAGACAGAGTGGGCTCTCTTTACACTGTAGATCAGTTTCAGGGGTTGGGAGTGGAGTTCGTAGTGACAATGAATGGTGCTCAGAGGCTACTTCTGGCTCTGTGCTTAGGAATGAGCCATGGCTATGCTCATATGACCTTATGAGTGGCAGAGGTTTGGCAGCTGGCAGCCAAACCCATCTGGGACCCTGTGTGCTCCAATGCCCCCAGGGTCCTTGAAGCTCTCCACAGGGCTGTTGAGGACCCTGAGTCTCTCTCCCTGCTTTGCCCTCCCTTCTCCTCTCTTTCCCATCTCTGATCTTGTCCCTGTGCATAGGGATGGGGGATATAGCCCTATGCTGGCTTGGACACCCACCTGCAGGTGCTGACGCCACACTCCCCACTGGGGTAGCTGCTGTCCCAGTCTCCACTGCTTGTGGGGTTGGCTGGGCCAGGAGAGCGGGCCCCCGAGCTGCTGGGGAACTCCGAGATGTGAGGAAAGTCCTGGCAGGCAGGGAGGAGGCAGCAGTTGAAGGTAAGGGGAGGGAAGGGTGTTGTGCCCTGGGATGTCTCTGCTTTAGACACAGTCCCATCTCTACCCATCTGTGGGGTACACCTTCCTGCCCCCTGGTCTTTCTGCTGAGGAACATCAACCCTGTCTTGGCTGATTTGGTCATGAGGACTGTAAAATGGGCTCATTGGGCTGAATGAGGTTCTGGATCCAGAATACCCATCACTTCAAGGTCTCTATGGGCAATGGAGGGGCTGAGGTCTCAAAGGCTTCAGAGAGTCAGGACCTCGGGCTGACCTGGCAGACAGGCAGTAGCTTCAGCCCCATGAAAGAGAGGATCGAAAGGGATAGAAAATGTGGCTGGGCTGGACTACTCCCCAAACCCCAAAGAGGGTGTGAGCTCCTGACATCTTTAGACTGGGCTCAGAGAGAACGGGCCCAGGCAGAGACACAGCTCTAGGTGTCAGGGCCCATCCCTGAGAGAGACCCCTCCAAGCCACCACCCCTCTTCAGAGGGACCCTGAGGGCCTGCTCACCTGGGGCCCTGGAGGTGAAGGGCTCATTGCCAGCTGCACCTGGAGTGCCATAGGAGCAGGTAGGACTGGGGGTTGGGGGGCAGGGGACATGCTAACAGGAGGGCTAAGGAGGGCGCCCTGCGCATGGGGGGGCAGGGGTAGCTGCTGGTGCAGCGGGGGGCTGAGAGGGAAAGAGGGTGGCGGCGGGGAGGCACTGAGGCCCTGCAGCAGTGACTTGGAGCCCAGGGTCCGGGCAAGACTGGCTGGAGAGGCCCCACTGCGGAAGGCCTGCAGGTCAGATGGTGTCAGGAAGGAGGCCAGGCCTGGCATGGCATACACAGGCTGCTTCGGGGGAAGCATCTTGGCAGGTGGGTTGGCCTGGGCATTCATGGTCTCCCCTTGTTCTGGAGAACTCTGGAAGGAGACGCATATGCACACACACACACACACACACACACACACACACACACACACACACACACGCAAACACGCATACATGCAAAGAGTCATTTTCAGAGAGGCAGAAATGAAGACTTGAACCCTGGAGGGTCTGTGACATCTGTGACACCCACTTGCTTGATTCCTGGCTGGCTTTCTGGCCCCTAAATGTACAAGTCAGGTTCTTGTCCACTTGGTCTGCACACCACACCAGCCCTGGCTATATTGCCCATTAACCAGCAGGCCACCATCCTGGGTTGAAGTGATCGTGCAGCAGGTAGGGTGTTTATCTTGCAGACGATTCCCAGCATCTCATATGGCCCCCAATCCATATCATTTGTGATCTTTGAGCACTACTGAGTGTGTCCTCACAAACCCAAACCCAAACCTAGTAGGCCACTGTCCTGCTTACACTCCTCCATGCTCTGAATCGTTACCTGTGCTGGTCCCTCTGCCTGGACACCCTTTTAGCTGGATCCTTTATGATATGACTCAGATGCCAGGTTCCCTATAATAGCTCCCAGTATTCACCCTTGCTTCTATTTAGGCCACAGTAAGCCCAACTGAGCTGACTCTAGGGATGGTGTGGACAGAGAGAGGAGCAGGGAATAGAAGCCAAGACTGAGATGGCAAAACTGACTTCCAACCCCAGTGCAAGTTCAGGCAAGTTACTAGTGGCCCTGAGTATTGGTACTTCTAAAAAACACAATGAAATAAAAAGTGGGAAGAACCTGTATCAGCATTGTGGGTCCCCTGGGAGGTTTTGTGCAAGGCACACTTGCCCAGTCATTCCCACACCTTTGGGCTCTCCCAGTTCCACAGGCCTACATTCCTGCTCCAGCTCTCAAGGGGCTCGCTTTTCTCAAACCTTTTCTGGAGATTACCTTGGAGACCAGACTGGCCCTGTAGGCAGCCAGCGCCTTCAGGTACTCCTTCTTGGCCGCTTCTGTCTTCCTTTTGTAGGCCTGAAAGATCCAAGACATGGCAACGCTGAGAATGTTCCAGAGGAGAAACAGAGCAGAGGCTTGTGAGGGAAAGGAACTAGGCAAGGCTGTGAGGGCCCAGTGGAGCAGTCAGGGTCAGTGTTCACCACACAACAGCTCCTCCTCCCAGCTGTAGTTAGTCTTGGGACAGCACTTCTCTTTTATAGTCTCCCAGGTCATAACTCATTCCAGGGGCCAGAGAGATGCCACAAGGGTAAGTGAGGCATTTGTCTAGCTTGCAGTTGCTTCACTAGTGACCCTTGTTTGGTCCCCAGCATCAATTATAGTCCTCCAAGCACTGCTAGGAGTGACTCCTGAGAAGAGAATCAGAATTAAGTCCTGAGCACTGCCATATGTGGCCCCCAAACAACCATAATCCAGCATAAATAAATAAATAAACTTGGGTCAAACACAGAACAAATTTCTTGATGCTCAGCTGCCTTTGCAACCTGACTTACTTCCAGTGCACTAGTCTTATTTAACTTGGTAGCATCATGACTTGGATTTTTATTTTATTTTATTATTCTTGGAGCACATCTGATGGTGCTCAGGGCTTACTCCTGACTGCTCAGGTATCACTCTTGGCAGGACTCAAGGATGCCAGGGATTGAACCTGAATCTGCTGCATGCACTGCTGAACTTTCTCTTTGCTCCTGACTGGATTTTTAGAGTCACGTTCCTCTGTTAGTGCAAAAATGCTTCCAGTTTGGGTTCCTTTTAATAAAGACCTCCTTCCCATGTGACTTTGGGGCTGGATCTTGTGATATGCTTCATACAACAGAACATAATAGAATGAAAAGAACTGTCTAAAATACAAGTGGTGCAAGCAGAGACTCGAAATGTATTTATTTATTGCACATCACCCTCTTGAGACACTGGGAATGTTGACTTGCCATTGGACAAACCTGAGTCAGTCTTCTGGGTGATGATATGCATGAATGGTGCGCCCCATGGCTCCTGCTGATGGACTCCAGAACATACAGGTCCTCCCAAATCCTACAGCCAGAATCAGAGCTGCCTCAATTACTGGAGCTGCCCAAGGCTACCATGGTCGCTCACTGACCATGTATACATGAGTGAGTCCAGCCAAGAGTAGCAGTAGAACAACCCTGATGATCCTAGCACTAGGTGTGGATCAGAAGCTCAAACTATGGTCGTTATCTGAAGCTGGCCATTAACTTTGCAATGTCTAATACAAATTCAAATACCAGGGCAAACAACATATATCTTTAAGTGTCAAGATGACACTGAGTCTAAACAGCTGCAAAGACTTCTTTGGAGATTAGTTTTTTTGGGCCACATCCTGTGATGCTCAGGGCTTACACCTAACAGACCCAGGGAGTATATGGGATGCTAGGTATGGAACCTGAATGGGCCATGTGCAAATGTACTACTTGCTATACTATAATTCCAGACCCCAAAGATTTTGTTTTACTTTTTGCTAAGTCCTGGATTGGCTGCTGATCTTTTAAGCTCCATCTATTTGTACTTGAGAGTTCTGGGGTTGTGTCCAAATGCTTAAGGAGCCATTCGGGGATGGAGATTGCTTAGTCCTTTGAGCTATCTCCTCTGCCCAGCTTCTTGAGGCTTTTTTCCCTCCTCCCCTGCAGCTTCTTGAGGCTTTAAAGGAACTTTGTCACCTAGTAGTTAGAATGGGAATTCTTTGAGAGAAGCATTATTTCCCTTACAATGTTTCCTCTGGTAATTACTGTATTAATTACAGGTAAAAATAGAAAGAGAAATAAAATTTCTTACTATGTTAGAGTAAACAAGCATAAATGAGAAGCCAGTTTTATGCTCAACAGTGGAACCTATGAGGTCTAAAGAAACAGAGACAGACACAAGACCATTGCTCTCACCACTACTTGAATTGGGCAAAGGATGAGAATAAATATATGACAAAATCATAATCATCATTATTCACAAAAGATACAATATAACTTTGTTTTTCTTTTCTTAACTGGGATTAATTAAAAAGTAATTAGCGGGCCCGGAGAGATAGCATAGCCGCGTTTGCCTTGCAAGCAGCCGATCCAGGACCAAAGGTGGTTGGTTCGAATCCCGGTGTCCCATATGGTCCCCCGTGCCTGCCAAAAGCTATTTCTAAGCAGACAGCCAGGAGTAACCCCTGAGCACAGACGGGTGTGACCCAAAAACCAAAAAAAAAAAAAGTAATTAGCTATTATAACAGAACCAGAGAGATTGATAACAAAATAAAATGTAAGTTTTAATATGTCAACAACAATCTGCTAGAAGAGTGGGGGAAAGCATGCTATGGACAAAGCCTTCAGAAACAGGAGGGAACCCCGTTTATTGGAGGGAAATAGTATACATCAAGTTGGATTTAAAATACAAAACCAGGCTGGAGCAAATAGCACAGCAGGTAGGGCATTTACTTTGTATGTAGTCAGCCCTGCCAGGTGTGATCCTCAAGCACAGATCCAGAAGTAAGCCCCCAGATATGACCCCTGAACCAAAAATATATAAAAAAAAATAACACAACCAGAAAGGTTAATAAAAATGGGTAAAGATTAATCAAATCCAGCAGTGCAGAAAGTAAAGATAACACATGGGTTGGGGGAACCTCGTTGGGACAGAAACCTCTGAATTCATGGTACCACCAAGACAGAAGAAACACTCAGAAGATCCATTCACCTCGCCCACAAATAAACTGAGGTCTTCCTAGAGAGGAAAACTGATGCCAAGCAAGCACCACAAGAGTCTGTGTGGCAGGATGTGGCCTGCCCATACCCCTAGGGAGCTGTGTCTGATCTGACTCAGCCTCCAGATTCAATACCTGAACCCCTGAACCCAAAGGTTCCCTCTGGCACCTTAAGCCTGGCAGCTGAAAGTGCTGGAGAACTCACATCTTCTGGAAAGTTCCTTCTGCCAAGCCCTGTGTCTACCTGCATCTCAGGTGTTGGGGGTGGGAAAACTAAGGCAGGAAGTGTTCAACCCTAGAACCTGGCTCTCCCAGTGTGCAGCCATCCATAGGGCTACCAACATGACTTCCCAAAGGGTGAGGCTGCCTTTCTTTCCATTTTGCTCTCTGCACCCCTCCAGCAGGTCTCACTCAGATTTGGATCCTAAGAAGCAACATGCACTGTGATATATTGTCCAGGAGTATTTTTACATCATACAAGAGGATGAAGGTGACATTTCAAAGCCAGTGAGTCAATGCAGCCTTGGCTCTTTCTGAACCTCCCATCTCCTTCTCTGCAGAGTAGAAGCCAGAGCCCCAAGAAAGAGTTCTAATATTCTGCACCCCAGCCCCTCCAGTGGGAGTCCAGAACACCATTATCTCCTCCATGATTATTTCAGCCTTGGCTGTGCTAGTTCCCTCATAGACCATCCCAGTGGCCAGACACTTCTCAAGAACTTACTTGCCACTCCCAAGGCCCATTCAGCCAGCTCAGCCTTCCTCTCCCTGCTTCTCCTCTAGGGCTATGCTCTTTTCCTCTGTTCTATTCAGGGATCTATATAGGCCTCTGTAGGATATCTCCCAAGGCACTGCCCCTTTTAGGCATCCCCTGACCCTTCACAATACCCATCCTCCCTTTGACTTTTGTGTTCCATGGTGCTATCCTGAGCATCGTCACAACTGTGATTTGACATTCACTTGCAAGCTTTTTGAAAATAATACACTTAATTCAATTTATTCTAAATGCTAATCTGGTTGAGCTTCCTGCTGATCAAGTTCAAATCCTTACTCTCTATGTTAACTCAGTCTCTGGGCAGGAATTGTCCCCCCTTCCTTCTAGCAAAACTGGAGAGAGCCTGGCTACTGGGGAGGGTATGAGGTGGATTCCAAGGCAGAGGAGGGAGAAGCCAGTGCCCATATGATAGCCAGGCAATGGAGTCAGGATTTCTGTTTCACAACGAGGAAAGGGAAGCCCAGAGAGGTGAGGTAAGCAGCTAGACCACACAGCAGGTGACTGGCCAAGTAACAAGTCTGCTCTCAGCTTCCCATAGCAATATTCCCATAGCAATATAATGAGTGAAGGGAACAGATGAATGCGGTTTCTGGTTCTCCTTTATACCATAGGAGGTTAAGTCTTAGTGAACATAGCTAGAAATGAAAGGAACTGGTTGGGATCTAGTTTCCCAGTCAAGAGATGGACAAGCTGAGCCCATCCATAGATGGCCACTGTCATAGGTCCTGGGCATCTATTCTGAGCTTCAGGGCCTCAAGGCCTCTGGAAATTACCTAAGGATGGTGGAGACTCACCTGCTTCTGCTCCTCTCCTAAGCTGTCCCACATGGATGCCACAATCTTGGACACATCCCCAAAGGTGGCGCTGGGGTTCTGCCCCTTGATAGCAGCCTGCGTGTCTCTGAAGAAGAGGGCATAAGCTGACACAGGCTTCTGGGGCTCATTGGGGTCCTTCTTCTTCTTCTTCTTTGGGTTCTTGGCCTTTTTTCCTGGGTCTGTGGAGGGTCTCTTCTCTCCAGAGATCTGCATGAAGAGAGAAAGGCCAGAAAACAGTAGAAATCACGAAGAACAAAAGAACATCTGCATCGGCTCACCTGGCCTGCCCCCATGGTCGGGTATTGGCTAGACACTGCTCTGGGATGACAATATCCAAGGTGGGGAGGCTATGAACATGTATGCAAATATCATGCAGAAAGATGTGTGAATACATGAGCACAGATGGGTTGGTGCATATGCACATGTACACACTTGCTCAAAACATATGCACATACTTGATCACATATATACACATGCATTTGTTCTACTTGTTCTGACACATGCACATACTTGCTCACACACATGGGTACACAGAGCCTGGGTAGGAGCCTAAGAATTCACAAGATGATGAGGCTGATTTTAAGAATCATGAGAGGAATTGACCAACATGCCACAGAGCCACAATGTCATTTGTGAGGTCATTTGTGTCACACAGAGAAAACTTAACCTGCCGTGGAATCAGACCATCTTTGACATCTATATCCTCCTGCCCCATTCAAGATCTACCCTGACAGAGCTCAAATCCTCTCATCAAAACTAGATGATGAGTCTGATGTACATGACTTTTAGAGATGCAGCCAAGTAAGAAGGCAATGGTGGGAGGGTCCCCTATGTGGTGCAGCTCTGGCCCTGTGGTATTAGGGCCACACCTGGCATTGTTCAGGTGCCACTTGACAGTGAGGTTTGAACCAAAATTCCAGAATATGTCACCAGGCTACCATCCCTGGCTGCTGACCTATCTCCCTGACCCTGGATGTGTATTTTGCCAACATAGCTCATCCCTCTTATAGCCAGACTATCATTGATAGTAAATGATAGGGGTCTTGCATCACATTTCAGCAGTAACGTGAGTCTCAGGTCCTTATGGAGCTGCAGAAGGAAATGAGGTGACAGTGGCTGTCACTCTGAAGCAGTGACCCTGATACAGGACTAAACATTGAGCAAGGGGTGGAATAGGTGCCTTACAGACTCAGTGGGTCACCTATAGACAAAACCAGGTCTCAGGGTCTTTGGGCTGAAACCCTAAACCACAGGAAGATGAAAATTTGGTACCAAGATGAAAAAGATGCCACAAGATACAGAAAAGAGACTAGAACCTCATGTCTCTGGGTCAGTGGGATGGGGGGGAAGACCAGCAAATGCAGAGACCTCACAATTTCTACAAAGCTTCAGGAGGTGGAGGCACCCTGATCCTGGACTCTGAATGGTGCCCTAATGGTTCCAGGCCTCAGTTTTCCCTCTGTCAACCTGAGGTGACTGTGGCACCCCACACACACATTCACTGAAAGGAGCTGAGAGTTGTGTGAGTTACATGAGTTAGGTCCTCCTGAAGGTCCTGGCACATCTGTTAGCTTTAAAGATGAAAACTCACACAAGAGATGTTCTACAACAGGGCAGGGAAGAAAGTGCCAGATCCTGGGCAGGGGAGGGTCTCTGACCTTGCTTTGTTCTTGGTAGGTAGCATGAACTGGCCTCAGGATGCTGGGGGGAGAGGCCTGTTTTAAAGGGAGGCAGGACAGTCTTAGTGCCCTGTCTATAGAGTAGCACAGTCAGCTACACCTCTGGGCTGATTCCAGCAGGATCACACATTTTTGTCTGAAATTTTCTCCAAAAACAGCTGAAGAGATCAGGAGGAGTGGCCCCGAGGAGCCTGGCTAAGCCATCCAGGACAATGGAAAGAAACAGACCAAGATTTTGACTATTGGGAAAGTAACTTCTCCCAGGCCTCCTGGAGTTTTCTTGCCCATCCTTACCACCCTCCTCAGCAGGGTTGCAGTAGTACCAGAGCCCAAAGGGCACCTTGACATAGAGCCTGGCAAGATGGCTCAGCACTTCAGCAGCTAAGACGATCTTCCTGAGGGACTGAGATTCTCAACCAGGTGTCAGTTGTTGCCACTTCCCCCACTGCTTTCTTGCATGCAGGCCGGTTGGCTCACAAGCTTCTGATCTTTTCCAGGAGACCTGGCTATCTGCAAAACCCAATCTGGCAGACAGGGGGTGCAGCTGAGACAACTTACTCTTTTGGGGGCTCCACACCACATACCTTGAAATGAGCTTCTGAGTCCTCCTCCTGAGTGGAGCTGGAGGGAGATGGAGTAGCAGACTTGCTCCCAGGGGGAGATGGGGAGCTGTGGGGGATGCTGCTCCGGAGGCCCATCTGTGAAATGAGCTGTGACTGGCTGAGGGCGCTCATGTGGCTGGCCAGCATGGCGGGACGGCCCAGCAGGGGCCCTGCCCGGCCTGAGTCATAGGCTGCCACCTCTGAGTGAACCATCTCCTGGATCTAAGAGAGGGGAACAGAGAACATGAGTTAGGAAGGGACCTTTCCGTTTTGGGGATGCTTGGAGGGGTATGAAATGAGAAGTGGGGTTCCAGCAGGTCCATGGCTGGTGATGGATCAAGGCATGACCAATATCTGGAGGAGATACCCATCTCCAATGCACTTGCCCTTCTGCTGACCTATGCCCAGCAAAGCTGTTCTGTATTGCTGCCTTTGTGATAGGACCAGTGCAGCTGCACTGGAGTCCTTTGGGATATTAGGGCATCCCTCCTGACACATGAATAGCCCCCAGTGTGAGAGACAAGAGCACTGATGCTGAAAGCAGACAGTGGTGGTCTACTGGCTCTTGCCCCTTATGCTCTGGGGGATTTTAGGTCAAATTATTTAACCTCTCAGTTTATTCATCTGAAAAAAGCTCAAGTAATAACATTAAATCTGTTTTCTGCTTAAGAATTCAATGTGGGGGCTAGAGCAGTGGTACAAGCGGTAAGGATGAACCTCGGTTAGATCCCCGGTGTACCATATGGTCTCCTAAGCCAGGAGCAATTTCTGAGTGTATGGCCAGGGGTAACTCCTGAGCATCACTGGGTATGGCCCAAAAGCCAAAATAAAAGAGAATTCAATGTGCCTGGGCCCTTTCACATCAGGGCTAATTAAACAGAAAATAAACCAGTTCCTTCACAAAGTTTTGTCCCCTCCTTCATGCAGGTTTAAATAAAGTATTATTTCCAAATAAACTATTCTTATAGTATTTTCTCTTTTGGGGGGATTCAGGGTCAGTCATCCTGGCAGGGGCCATATGTGGTGGGCCCATGCAAGGCCAAGTGCCTTAATCCTATATTATTTTCTTCTGCCCTCCATGATATTTTCTTTCCTTTTCCTTTTCTTGATTGGAAGCACCCAGTGGCCTTCAAAGATAACTCCTTGATCTATGCTCAGGAATTACTCCTGGTGGGTTTGAGATGCCTGGGATCAAACCTGGGTCAGCAATGTGCAAACACTCTACATGCTACCCTATTGCTCCGGCCCCAGCTCCATGATATTTTTAACTGGTTGCTTTTTTCTTTTTATGCTTGTGAACTAATTTTAATTTTATTTAAATACTGTGGTTTACAAAGTTGTTCATAATACAGTTGTTTCAGGCATTCAATGTTCCAATGCCAATTCCACCACCATTATCCCCAGTCCCTTCCACCCCTGCCTGCCTACTAAACAGACACAAAATAATTTATTTTATGTTGCCTGTTAATACAAAATTGCTAACAGAATTATCAAAAAATACTTCAGTAAAAGAAAATTTGTGAGAATTGTTATATCTCACAATGGGGTCATTAAAATCACTGTCTAAGATTTACTAAGTTGAGCCTTCTATATTGTTATTTTTACTTATTGAGTTTAGTTGGCATCTATACTACCTTCCCATATAATTTGGTGTGCTCCTACTGTGCTGCCAGTATTATGGAATTTGGAGGCTGCATATGTGGCCACATACTCCAGGAAATCCAGGTTCTGTAGAACTGGGATGATGAGTTTCAGGTCTTGGCTTGGCTTGCATCTCTTCTGAGGTTAGTTGCAGAGCTGTGAAACTGGGTCATTATTTACAAGACGGTAGCTATGGGATGTGGGTGTGGCTACTGGGACTTTTAGCAGTTTGGGATGTGTAGAGAAGTCTACCCTCCCCTACTTTAAGGAGTTCCCCGAGTTCTCAGCCCTAAAACTGGTGTACCTGGTGAACCATGGGCTTGGAGTCTCAGGCTGTTGGCATGGAAGCTTCTGGAATTTCTGTAAGGAAGGGACTTAGCCCAACTCTTTCCCAGGGTTCCTCAGAGTTTTCAGCTTGAAGACCAATGTACCATGAGGTGTAGGGGCTTAGTTTGCAGCCTTTCTAAGATTAGTCATGAAGCTATGAAGCAGGGCTATTGGTTTATAGGGAGGTAGCTGTGAGATATCCTAACTGGTTATTTTTGAGATAGAAGAAAGCTACTGATTTCCATAGACTGATATTTCTTGTATAAAATATATATTTAGAATAGTGTATACTTTGTACCAACTGTTTATGTGAATGAATGCGTGTGTGTGTGTGTGTGTGTGTGTGTGTGTGTGTACACACAAAATCCAGGGAGTGGTGTCAATTTACATTTTTATTATTATTTTATTGTGGTCAAAGTGAATTGCAATTCTCTCACAGTAATATTTGAGGCACATAGTGACAATGAGTGAGGGGCATTCCCACCACCAATGTTGTTAATTTGCATTCTTAATTTCTTCTGTTCCACATGTATAGATATAGTTGTTTTCTATTTCTAATTTTTAAAACTGAGTATCTGCTTTTTTCTTATTTTCTTCATTAGACAACCTCATGAATTTCCCATTTTATTATGTAAGATATTTTTTTAAAACATTGTCTCAAATTTATCTATTATTCTTCTGTTTTCTAATTCTTTGATAATTAATGACTCCTGAGTTTTAAAGATTTATTATTTATTCCACCTTGATATTGAAAAAAAAACTAAAAAAAATTGCATTTACAATTGTGTCAAAAGACATTAAGTAGAAATCAATATAGCAAAAGAGTTGAAAGACTTATACACCATTAACTGTAAGTCACTGTTAAAAGAAATTTAATATGATGCCAGGAAATGGAAAAATATTCCACATTCATAGACTGGAGAAATTAATACTGTTAAATGACCATTCTACCTAAAGCATTACAAAGATTCAATGCAAATATTATCAAAATTCCAATGGTATTCTTCAAGGACATAAAACCAATACTATTAAATTTTGGGTGATACCATGAAACTTCCTGAATAGCCAAGATAATTCTGAGAAAAAATAAGATGGGATATAGTATATTCTCTGCTTTCAAACTCTATAAAGATATAGTAGTAAAAACTGGGTGGTACTAGGATAGAATCAGACTTAAAGCAATGAACTAAACTGAGAGCCTAGAAATAAATTCTTAGATGTATGGATAGTTAATTTACAATAAGGGAGCTGTGTACATAAAGTAAAAGAAAAGCTTTCTAACAAATAGTGCTGGGGAAACTGATCAACCCCACTCACAACAATGAAATGGGACTCCTATATCACACCATACACGAAAGTTAATTCAATATGGATTAAAGACCTCCATATTAGACTCAATCCATGAAATGCATTAGGAAGACATAGGCATAATTTTCCAAGATATTGATTTCAGCAGTGTCTCCAATGATTAAACCTTATAGGCAAAGAAAACAAAACCAAAAGTAAACAAGTGGGACTATCTCAAACTAAGAAACTTCTGCCTGCCAAAGAAACTTTTTTTTTTTTATAAAATAAAGAGACCCTACTGATTGAGAGAAAATATTTGCACTGGTACCATGTATCTAAGGGCTAATATCCAAGATATGTAAGGTTCTCAGAAAAATTCAACAACAATGAAAAACAATTTCCATCAAAAAATGCAGAGAGCAGCTAATGAGACATTTTTTCAAATAAAACAGAGACATGACCCACAGACATTTGGAAAATGTTCATCATCTGACCATCACTTATTTGGCAAATGTCATATAGGTATCACCTCACATCAGAGGTCAACTTCTAAAGGTCTGGAAACAACCAGGGCTAGTAGATGCATTGAAAAAGAACCCTCATTGACTGTTGATGTGATTGTGGTCTGGCTCGGCCTATATGGACAATGGTATGGAGACTTAAAAAAATCAAAACGAAGACCTGGAAACAGAGCTTCCAAATGATCCAGTGATTCCACAGGTTGGATCTTACCCAAAGAACATAAACATATTGATTTAAAATTTTATTTGCATACCTATACTCATTGCAAAGTTATTTACAATAGCCAAGATCTGGAAACAACCCAAGTGTCCAACACCAGATAAATGAATAAAAAATAGTCGTGTATATGTAAATATGTATATCCTCCAAGGATTCATATGTGGCTATAAGACCAGATAAAACCTTGCTCTTTGTCATAACTTGGATTGAACTAGAAGGAATCATGTTAATAAAACAGGTCAGAAGGACAAATGTGAATATTCTCACATTTGTGAAATTAAAAAAAAAGTGGCACAGCCCAATTCTAGGGTTACCCACATTCCAGTTTAGGATGTGAATTTTCTTTCTTATCTTTTAGAAGATTCCTTTTCTCTCTCATCTTTCTTAAATAAAAGGACTCTATTTCAGGGGAATAAAGGGTACTAGTACAGTGGTGAGGATATTCCATAAGGTCACCTGAGCACCGTGGGTGTGGCCACAAAAAATCAAATCAAAGCAAAACAAAACCCAAACCCTATTCTACTTCACTAAGAAACAAACAAGAGATTGGGCAGTGTCCAAAAAAACCAAACTCTTAGATTATCTCAAGGAAATTAAGGTTACCAGGGGGCAGGGTGGGTAGTGGAGAGCTTGGATCCTTTATTGTTGGTGCTATAACTTTAAGAACATAAATATGAATACTATTCTAACACGGTTGCCTCAAGAATAATAAACTATGTGTAAAAGCATGTTTATAGTGTTTGGGGAATTTTGATGTGGTTTGTATTGCAAAAACCCACTCTAGAATTATATCTTCACATATATTGAACTTTATCAGAGTAGAGTTTTGTTTTGCCTTTTATTCAGTGGGTCTGATATTAATATTATTAGTTTAGCCATATTTGTCTCTTTCTTTGCATATATATGTATATAAGTATGTGTATAGGTATATTTGTTTAATTTTTGTAGGAAGGTGTTCATTTCTAAAAAAGAATATTTTTATATTTTTGTTTTCATTGTTTAGGATTATTAAGATCAAAAGTTGATGCTGTGTTAGGTTTAGCTTTAGAAAATGAATTAAGATGCTTCCATTTTTCATTCTTCCCTGAAACCGTATAAATTAAAAAAATATCTTATTTTTCATAGAGAAAAAGCTTCAAGGTATCTGAGATTTAGGACATCTTGAAAGATTTATTCATACAATATTTTTCATAGCTAATGATTGTTATTCACTGTTCATTTTTTATTGATTAGTTTATGTAAGTTTATTTATACATACATATGTATGCAATACATATATTTAAGAAACTTTCTCTATTTTAACACAAATATAATATCTTTTCATTTGTTTTTGGGCTACACACAGCTGTAATTAGGGCTTACACACGCCTCTAAACTTGGAATCACTCCTCATGGAGCCTAAGGGACCATATGAGATACCTAAGATTGAATCTGGGTCTGCCGCATGCAAGACAAGTTCGCTACCCATCATACTATCCTTCTGCTCCCTAATATCATTTTAATACTTATCATATGTGGGCTGGAGTGATAGTACATTAATAGGAAACCTGCCTTGCACGTGACTGACCTGGGTTCAATCCCCCGCACCCTATATGGTCGGTCCCTTGCACCAGACAAGAATGATTCCTGAGTCAAGAGCCTGGACTAAACATCACCGAATGTGACCCCAAACTAGTCCCCCAACAAAAAACATGCCTATTGTTTAGATTTTTAGTTAAATCCCCATTATAATATTGTTCTATTGTCAAAGAGTGTTGCTATTTAATTGTCCTTCTCCAAGGCTTGCATATTTTTAACTTTCCATCCAAAGACATTTTAAAACCTATTTAACACTATTTTAAATCATGAATCAATTCTGAATTCCTCTCTACTAATGGCTACTTCAGAGAACATATATATTTTTAATAGTTTTCTAAGTGAAACAGTTATGTTCACATTTTCCTTTATAATAACAGACGTTTCTAGGACAGAGATTCAAATGGCCATTTGCCTATTAAGAGACATTTGAAAATACTAGGGGGTCTTTGAGTTTAACAAATGAAGTGGTAACCCTACCAGGCGTTGGGTACCATCTCATGACTTTAGCCCTATCTTACACACACACACACACGCACGCATGCACACACACACACACACACACACACACACACACACACACACAGTTTAGAAAACCTCCTCTGAATCTGCAATTCCCTCCTCCTCTGCCCAGAAGAATTTTTGTTGCCTTGTGTAAATATTTTTGGAAAGTATTCTATAAGTGGATCTGATTTTCTTTTTATCTGAATGTTCTTTGAAAGACATCTTTCTTTGAATACAGCCTTTTGTTATTGTAATTAGAGAATGCATCTCCTAGAATTTTATCTTTTGGATGCTGAATTTGCATTAAAGCTTAGGATATGATCAATTTTTATAAATTTTTCATGGACACCTGAAATAATGTTTTCTTTGAAACATACATCACTCTGTATCTCTTGCATGCACTGTTTTGACTGTATTAACTGTGAGATTTGGCATTCAAGCTTCCCATTACCATTGTGTGTCCATCAGTCTCTTCATAATATTCAAACAGGTTTTCTTCTTATTGCTATAGATTAATGAAGTAATTTATACCCGTAAGTGGCCCAGGGTACTCTATTTTGTTATTGCTTTTCTTTGTTCATAAACACATCTTTGCTTCAATTAATGTTTCTGCCCTAAATTTTCATAATATGATCATTATTGTCTGTTGTTTTTTTTGGTTATAAATAACTTTAAGTGTACATTTTGTAAGGAGTGTAGGGTACTTTTTGGTTCTGAGTTCTTAATATATTATAAACATATTTTTATTATTCTACTAATCACTAAGATACCCAGGAATCAGACAAAGTAACACTCTTTGAAAGTAGCTTTTACAAACAATTCAATTAAAGAAAGAAGAATTTTAATAGTCATTATTTGGGGAGATACTATTGGCTCTATGCTCAGGAATTACTCCTGGTGATGCGATTCACCTGCTGTATGCATGACAGGTGGGTGCATTAAACCCCATACTCTCTCTTTGATATTTGAGTGTACATATGTATTTTGGAGGAATTTTGGGGCTACATCAGGCAATGCTCAGATTACTTCCAGCTCTGTGCTTGGAGTTTGGTCATGGTGCTGGGGATGGAACTCCAGACCTTCAGCATGCAAAACATGCACTCAGCCTATCAGACTTCTCTCTGGGCCCCTTGAAAAGATATTTTGAAAGCAAAAATCAGCAGGGAAATGCAAATCGAGCCAACAGTGAGTTCTCACCTCCTGCCTGTTTAGAATGCTCTCATCAGAAACAAGAGTCAGGATGTGCTGGTGAGAATGTGGAGAGAGCAGTGTAGTCTTTGCACAGCTGGGAACATAAACTGGAAGATAATATGGAGGTTCTTCAACAAATTAAAATTCAAACTGCCAGCATCACCCACTTCTGGGTGTCCATGCAAAAGAGGTGAAATCATTGCCTACAGAGGTGCCTGTGCACCCCATGCCCGGAAGCACCATTTACTATAGTCGGTATGGAAGGGCCTTGAGGTCACTGTGTCAAGTGATGCCAGGCTGATGGAGAAAGGCACTGTATGTGCTCACTTTTATGTGGACCTGTAAAAGCCAAATTTAGAGAAATAGAGAATAAAATAGTGCTTGCCAGGAGCGGGGGAGGGGAGGAGAAAGGGGTGAAAGGGACTAAATAATCAATCAATTTTATGATGAATTTTATTATGACCACCACGTGTGGCCAAAACAAACAAAAGTTATTATACACTTGGGATAGAGAGATAGTACAGTGGGTAGGGCGTTTCCTTGCAAGTGGCCAACTCAAGTTCCATATGGACCATATCACATATGGTCCCCCAATCCTTCCATGAGTGATCCCCTGAGTATAGAGCCAGCAGTTACTTCTGAGCCCTGCTGGGTGTGACACCCCAAAGCAAAACAAAGAAAGATATCATATACAGAGCACTATGTGAAGGTTGGGAGCAGGGTTCCAGATGGTTGTGGTTAGTATCTGTTTCTCCACTAAGTAACATTGCAGGAAGTGCCTAATTTCATACTCAGAGGCTGAGTCCCAGGGCTGAAGTTTTCCTTCACTGCTTTGTACCTGTCTCCTTTCCATCATTTCTCAATCAATTCTACTGCTTCTTTCTTTAAGGAGCTCTTTGGTCCCAAAACCTCTCAAATGAGATAGAACTACATGATGCTATTTTTGCATATGGGTTGTGTTCTGACATTTCTTAGATTCTGTCTGAGACTTAGGTTCTTCTGCAAAGTTTCCCCTTTCTTTAAATGAGTGATATTTCCTGCCATTATTTCTTTGATTGTTGCCTAATTTCTACTAGTTGACAACATCATCTCCTCCTCCTCCTCCTCCTCCTTTTGCATTCCCTGTTAAAAATATATTGACTCATTGTGATCTTTTCTCTTTGCAGTCATAATTTTGAGCTCTTGAACTCTTGCTGGGGATACTAGGAGTGGATCTTAAACTGTTTCCTTGCTTATTTGCTCAGCGACTTTTCCTGGTTCTGTGATCAAGAGTGATCCTTGATGATGTTCATAGAACCATATATGGTGCCAGAGATTGAACCTGGCAGGCCACACCCCAAGCCAGCACCTTCCTTCTCTCCTATACTATCACTCTCCTCCATCCACCACTGTTTGAAAGCCACAATTACATATTCACATGGAGGCAATATTTCTCAACTTCATTTTTTTTCTCCCACATGGATATTCTTTGTTCAAATGAATTTTAAAACAAAGACAACCCTTCTATTCTGACAACAGAATAATGGTTATGGCGAGGTTCATCCTCCTCTAAGATTTAGACGGCAGGCATGGTGTGCTGTCTACTTTGTCTGCTACAAAGCTATTCTCCTGGGACATCTCCAGTGTAAACCAACACTGCTTCAAATAAGCATGTATTAAGTGAATTTAACAATCATAGGAAAGAATATGTGTGTCTTACCTTTATTCCTTAAAGAGGAAGTTCTAAGACCTTTTCAGAATCATAGTCTGCAGTCTTAACCTTTACGTTCCCTTCGCTGGCCATGGCACACAGCTCATGCAACTTGTGCGATTGCAGGTGGAAGAGGGAATGGGGCAGTGTGTGACCACTGGATGACTCTGGGTGACTCTATTCCTACTGTGGGCATGACTTGGGTGCCAGGACTCAGTTGTTGTTTCACAAACATCTGTTTTTCTGGGGATGCAGCAGTAAACACTAGGAATGAGAGTGATCCACTCACAGTGGATAAGGGAGATAGACCTGACATAAGGAATAGTAAGAATAGGTACAATCCAACCTTCCAGGTGTTCAATCTCAGGCACCCCAAACCCTAGGGGTATTTAATGCAGTGTTTAATTCTTCAGAAGGGGAAAACTTGGTCCCTGCTTTGAGGTGGCTATTTGAGATGCCAAGGACATAGGCATATCACGCCTTACCAGTGAGGCACCAAAAGACTCTCTTATCACCTTTTCCAGAGAAGTTACTGGAAACAATGGGGCTGCTTGGAAACCTTGGAGGACCCCACAAGCCTTCCACCCCCACTCTCCTGCTGCTGACTGGCAGTGGGGCCAGATGAGGCCCTTTCTCAGAGCTGCAACTGTGACCCAGTTCCCAGCCTCACCAGCCTCCAGCTCATCTCTATCTCAGGTTGTATTTAAAAAAAAGTTTTTTTAATTATTAGGGCTGGAGTGATAGCATAGCAGCAAGGACACTTGCCTTGCATGCAGCTGACCTGGATTCAATCCCTGGAAATTCCACACAGTCTCTCAAGCAATGCCAGGAGTGATTTCTGAGCACAGAGCCAGGAGTAACCACTGAGCACCACTGGATGTGGCCCAAAAACCAAAATCAATAATATTTTTAATTATTTTTTATAAATTTTAATTGAATCACCATGAGATACACAGTTACAAAGTTGTTCATGATTGAGTTTCAGTCATACAATGTCGAAGACTCTTCACTAGTCTATGTTTCCCATCACCAATGTCCCTAGTTTTCCTCCGATTCTCCCCATTGCCTACTTGGAAAAATGGCAGACATTTTTTTCTCTCTCAAACTCTCTTTCTGTCTCTGTCTCTCACTTTTTTTTCAGACACTATTATTTATAATATTGTCACTGTAAGGGTATCATGCATATCTCTTTAACTCCTTTCAGTGCCCAGTTCTTGTCCAGAGTGATCATTTCCAACTATCATTATCATAGTGGTCCCTTCTCTGCCTTAACTGCTCTTCTCCACTATTTGTGGCAAGCTTCCTACTATAGACCAGTCCTCCTGTCCTCATCTCTATTATCTTTGGACATTATTACCATACTATTTTTTTATATTCCACAGATGAGTTCAGATTGCTTCCTTGCTCACAGTTCTGGTGGACCCTGTCTCCTGAAGGCACGTTCTCTCTCCACCATCGACGTGCCTAGGAGATATGTCTCAGTCTCTGCATCAAGGGGCTCCACCAAAGTGGCCTTCAGGAGTGAGTGTCACACTGGGCTCACACACCCCTCCCCACATCAGAAAAGTTCCCCTGAGTGCCCCCACTTTTCCTTGGCACAGATCCTGGGAGAACTCTGTCCTCATTGTCCCAGGGCCCTCCTGTCCCGTCCTCAGCACCCTCGAGACCCATCATCCTGATCCACCCCAGCACCACATGATTATGCTACAATCATGATGCAATAGTTCTTGGGGCTGAGGGGTAGAACCTCCCTAGCTGAAGAAGTCAGGGCTCAGGTTCAGACACTTGCCTGTGATCTCTCAGAGATCTCTCCATGGTCCTGGCCCCAGGACATGCCTGTCCTTAGGGGACCAGGGCCTTTTCTCACAGGCCTTGTCCTTGGGCCAGGGCCTGGATTTAGACTGATGTTCTGCCTCTCCTGCCAGATGTCCTGGATCTTTGTCATGCATGTATGCATAATACCCCTCAGCCTCACCCCCACCTGCTTTCTCTCCTTTAGATGCTCCTGGAGGCAGGATGCAGCCCAGATTTCCACAGATACCACACCAGGATTCACCCCTTAGGGTGACTCCAGATTCCCACATTCCTTCTAAAAAGGGCTTGATTTACTGACATTATTTGGGGGGGGGGATGCTATATCCAAAAGAGCTCAGGGGTTACTCCTGGCTCTACACTCAGAAATTGCTCTTGGCAGTGCTCCAGTCACCATATGGGATGCCAAAGATAGAACCTGGGTCAGCCCTGAACAAGATAAATACCCTCCTAGTTGTCTCCTAGCCCCTTAAGTGGATTATTTAGGGTGAGTTGAAAGCAGTGCTCAGGAAACTAGGGGCCACTCTTAGTAGATGTTGTTCACTCATTGAGGCCTCATGATTCTGTTCTGGGGCATAGTGAGGTGACCTACAGTTGCTCGGGCTCTGTGACATGGGGACCATGAGGTATCCCCAGAATGACTCAGGGGCCATGAGGGCTGGAGATTAATCTTGGAGTCTTATGAATGAGGAAAGTGAACTCTAGGGACAGCTGCCTTGAGAAGACAGTAGTCAATCCTTGCTGGTTCTAGAATGATCTGCTGGCTCATAGGATCCATGCTCTGCCAACATGGCCTTTGGTCCTGTGGTGAGTGGAGCTTCCACCTTAGATTTCACCTTAGTGCAACTCTAATACTAACAGGGGTCCTATGAGACTGCATCCCACCCAGGCCCCCACAGTGGCCATAACTCATTAATCCTCTATCCCTTCCTGTTCCCTCCCCTTCTTCCACAGAGCTTCCCTTATTCCTAACAGAATACCCGTGCCCCAACCATTGCACAGGGACTGCTTTTAGGTTGAGAGCACTAGCCCTCCGGCACAGTTGCCTTGTATCCCAGGGGCCATGATGGCACCAGAGGGGCATCTGAGCTATCACATGTCCCTTTTAGGCTTGGAATTTTCTGAGTCTCCCATGGGCCAATCAGGAAGGTCCTAGCCTTTCAACCTGTCTCCCATGAAGACCTGTCCAATACCCTATCTATCTCCTGACCCTTCTTTGAATCCCTTTCCACAGCTCCCCTGGTACTTAAGTGTTTCTCTAGAACATGTGTTCCCTGCTATCTATCTATCTATCTATCTATCTATCTATCTATCTATCTATCTATCTATCTATCTATGTATATATATCTCACTGCTCCTTTCCTCCCTGTCATCATCCCTCAAGCTTCTCTGAAATGTCACCTCCTTAGGGAAGCTCCTGGGACCTCCCTCTTCTCTTCCCTTCAGAGGGTTCTCCATGGAGAGCGGAGCTGGTACTCAGGACAAGTTTGGCCCCCACAGAAACCAGACCTTCAGTTCTGCTCCTGGAAGCTTAAGGACAAGCTTAGTTACCCCCTGGCTGAAGAGTCAGGAAAGATGGAGACATCCGTCATTGTGCACCAGACCAGGTTCTGGATGAGCAGATTCATGGGGCTGCGGAGACCCTCGGGTGTTTTCTTGGCATGTTCCTTGCTTGTCATCTCTCTGGAGGGGACCCCTCACAGTGGGGAGAGGATGAGAACTGGCACCTCTTTTTCCTGCCTTCTGTTGCTTCACAGAACTAACACTCCCCACCTGCTTCCTTCCAGGCAGGGCCGGGGTGTCACTGAACACTGCTAGGAAGCGGGAATGTTTTCTCTGGAGGTGGCAGGAGATCTGTTTCATTGTATTTGCTCACTGAAAATGAAGGAGCCAGTGACCCGCATTTTACACCTTCCTCTGAGATCTCAGAGAGAAAAGGCACAACTTTATAAAGCAGGGGGAATTCCAAGGGGGGATGACACTAAGGCTATAAGACTATGCAGTGGTTCCACAAATAAATGCCCTTATCACCTGCCTCTTACACTCAACACCCTGAAACCCAGAGAGGTTACTTTTCCCAAGCCAGGAAGTGGGAAAGTCAAAATACTGGTTTGTCCAGTGGGGCAGAGGGGCAAGAGTGGGGAATAATGAGCCTGTTCTGGAGAGGGGCCATGAGGGTCTAAAGAGAAGGGATTTGGCACCAGAAGTTGCCTCTCATGAATGTGCTCAAGGTGAAAGCTTAGGTGAGACTTAAGCAGGGCCTTGCACTCCAGGTGGAAGAGAATTCAGTGGCTTTGTGTCTCATACATGTAGCCAAAAATTTTAACAGAATACCCCTCTCCATGCAGGGAATGGTTATTGAAGGAATGGCTGACAGAAGTAGGCTTGGGGACCCAGGAGCTGTAGGCCATAAATTATTCCATGGGCTAAAGCAACATGCCTGAGGAAGATGTTTCCTGCCCTTTTCAGGGGTGACACTAAATGGTCCTTGGTTTATGGCCCTGCCTCCCAAGGTCTTTTCCATCTCTGCTTCTATGGTCAACTTAGCTACTCTCATGTGGGGAGCCCCATCACTTACCAGCATTCCGGATCTCATCACTGTACTCCCCAACAATTTAGAATACTCCCCTACTTCAAGATTCAACCTTATAATCTACCAAGTCTTTTTTAGCTACCTAAAGCCATATGTCCACAGGCTCCAGTGTTTAGGGACAGAGTCATCTTGAAGAGGTATCTTTTAACCAGCTACAAATCAAAGTTCTGGAAAACTTTATCCATGCTAACCTTTCTGGGGTATACTGCCCTCTGATGACTACTTGGGTTTTGCAACAAATATTCGACACTGATCTCTTTCCAGGGATAAAAGAAAATTCCAGTAGAAAAGAAGAGAAAAGAAAGCCAATAGGAAAGCTTCCCTGTGCCAGCTCCTCCTGACTCTGAAGCCTCGTCAATAAGGATCTCTAATCAACTTTCATGCTTGGCGGGAGATCTTTCGCACGCTGACAAATTTCTCCTGAAATTTGAGATGTCTTGTTCAGAGTAATAGCTGTAGTACACAGGTGCCCAGCTGCTATTGTAAAATCAGTAAGCATTTAATTGAAACAAACGACTATAATAATAGTACATTATCCCTGCAGGCCCAACGCCATCCCAGTTTTAATTATTGAGTTAAGAGTCAGACTAATTTATCCTTTAAAGCAACAGCCCCATTCCCTGTTCCACCGATCATCCTGTTATGAATATGAAGGCACCAGCAGGGAGGGACGGAAATAAAAAGCAATTTGCCCCCTTCCGGGATGGTTTTGTTTTCCATGAAAGGTTTGCAAACACTCTGCTGACACTCTGGCGCTGGGGTTCCCTGGCTATGATTTGGAGGTAGGGGATTGTGTGGGATTGGGGGGGGGGGTGTTTGCTAAGACTCCATAATTCTGTGGCTCTTATCTCATGTTACTCTATCTCTGAGATGCCAGTCCCCACAGCTCAATGCCCCATTTCATTCCTAGCAGGCCACTGAGGCCTAAGTAAGACACAGCACTTACTCCCCATCATTATGGAGGCTCTCTGACCCTCTCCCCTTCTGCTTATCCCATCACCCATTTAATCCACTCGCACATATCCTCCTCCTTGCTATTCCCTGAAAATTCCAAACTGGCTCCCAGACTCTTCTCTAGCTCCTTGAGATTTTTGTCCTGGGTTGTGTTTTGACGGTTACAACTAAGAACTGTAACTGGGATGTCCTGGAAGGGGCCAAGGATATTGCCAAATCTCTTACAAGACCCAGGAGAGCACCCACACCAGAGTACCACGCAGTTCCCAATGTCAATGCCAAGTGTGCTTAGGAAAACCTGAAAGTTAGTTCTTGTCTATTCAGAAAGTTCTCCCCGCTCTCCCCTTCACTCCCTCCCCAGCTTTGCTCTCTTTTCCTCTTTTTGGTACTGCAAGCTGTACACCCAGTTCCTTCTAGTCTCACTTCTTTCCCTTCCACCTGCAAACATGCTTGCTCTCTGACTCCTTCCTCTACTACTGTCAAGAAGGGGTCAGAGAGTATTTTACTGGGGTCCAGATCTGTTTTGTTCTAGCTGTGACTCAGAGCAGCACCCTTCCCAGCAGAAGGTGAATAAACTTCGGTGAGAGCAATGCCATCAGGTCCCATCTTCGTCACTCTTTTTCTCCTGGCCTCCAGATAAAGCACATGGGACTCTGGTGGCATTTATGTGTCCCCCAAAGCCACTCCTTCCTGCCAAGGTTTACAGGCTGTGAGCAATGAGTAATATTATAGGTCAACTTGACTATAGTCTATATACCCTGATAGCTGGTAAAGGTATCATTTTGAGGTGTTTTCAGAGGAAATGATCAGATAGATTGACACCCAATGGGTGAGCAGACAGAAGACAGGAAGAGTCATTGTCCCTTGCCCCTCAAATATAAGTCCCTTGCTTTTCTGGCTCTCAATTTGGATTAAACAGCAGCCCAGCTTGCAACCTCCTGTGGGAGACCCCCCCGACCCTTGGGGGTGTGGAAATGAAGGTTGCTAGTTATTAGTGGGTTCACTCGAGCAGAACTGACCTGTAAAGAAGAACTAGAGAAATTAGTAAGAAGGGCCCTCAAGACAACGCATGCTGTTCAAAAAGGGGTTTATTGTCGGGGGGAATCAGCTTTTAAGGGCTGAAATACGTCAGAGGGTGTTACAAGTTTTCCACCAATTACAACTGTGAGCACTCATTAGCATAAGCTGGGGGCAGGTAATAGGGAGGGGCAAAGAGGTAGACCTGAGCACATGTTTATACTAAGAGAGTTTATATAGAAAACACAAGATCCAAACAGAGTCCCACAAATTCCACTCAGCAAGCACAAATAAAACATCAGCTGTAATCCTAGTAACCTTTTGCTAACACAAAGACAAGTGGCTCTATATTTTTCTTTCTGGCTGGATGTATTAAGCTGCTTTGAATTACTTTAGTATTTGTCTATTTCCTTTGTTCTCAAGGCATGGGCGCCTTTGGTCACGTGGGTGACCAGATTAGAATTACTGAGGTGTCCTATGTTCTAGGTTTCATTAGCTAGGCTCCCCACACCAGCTTTCTTGGTTCTTCAGCTTGCAGAGGGCAAGTGGAGGGGTTCTTTAGTTTCTATGCCCCAGACACTGTTCCTAGACTTCATGTTCTCTTACACATACAGAAAATTTTAGCATATACATGCATATACACACATATCAATATGCATTTGTATATTAAAATATATAAACATGCACTTAAATACATATAATATGTTCCCTTGTACCCATACATATGTACCCCATATATGTACATATATGTCCCACATATATAAATACATACACATAGATGCTATTGGTCTGTTTCTCCAGAGAACTCTAAGAGAAAAACTCATTTCTTTCTCCTGGACAATGTCCCAATAGGCTGCTTCCTCATCTCTTAAACCAACATTTTGAGATGACTCCCATGTGGCACCTGGCAGGCACTGTCTTCCTTCCTTCAGGACACTCAGGCCTGCCATTGGTCACAACTGCAGGGCCCAACCATGATACCCATGAGCCCGAGTCCTAGGATACAAAGAAGCCAAAGAAGATACAAAGAAGACAGGGACAGGCTCTGTTCCTTATGAAGGGCTACTCAAAGTGGCAGGACAGGTAGTGAATTCAGTCACAGGGGCTTTCAATGCACCCTCCCTACAGCCCTAAGTCCTGGAATGCTGACTGCTTTGTGCCCTGTAAAGAGAAAGCAGCCCCACATGGAATACCATCCTGGTGAATGTCTCATGCTACAAGGAACACAGAATTGCCCTCTAGACCCACATGCCCTTTCTCATCCCATCTGACCATGTCTTCTGGCCTGAAAGCATTCACGGCACCTTTGCCCCAGTCCCTGTTTCCATAACCCAGCAGAGCAAAGGCAGCCTGCACCTCCTCTTCTCCAATCACCTGTTACTTCTTAGCAGTGGGGATGTAGCAGGAGTTAAGGCAAATATATGAACTGTGTGGGCATCTATTTGGGCATCTGTTTCAAACTGTTATGTTTTTTTCACTTAGTGCTCTGCTTATAAATTTTGGGTTCTTTATTAGTGGTAGGGAACTCTCAAGCAGTACTCAGGAGTGGGTGTGTGGCCAGGATGTCCCTGGTAATTCTCAGACAGCTGAGCTGGTGGGTCCATGAGAGGACCTGAGAATGCAGTTGCTTGGGCTAGCAGTGCTGGGGTGACTGGGGCTACCCCAATGACTCCTCAACTTCTAATTTGTCCCCTACAATGCCTGGAACCCAGGTTGGAGCATGCTAGGTCTGGGTCCTAACCACTGTACCATTACCTGACTGTTCCTAATGTTTCTGTATTGTGTATGTGTTGTGTGTATAATATTGCTGTTGTCATTTTGGTTATTGATCCATCCCTACAGTCAGGGGTGACTCCTGTCTCAATGCTCAGGAGTTGCTTCTGGAGGTGCTCACAAGAGTACATGGTGCCAAGGGCCAATGCAAGGTCACCCACATATGACCCATACACTCAGCCTAATGAGTTGTCTCTCTAGCTCTGCTTACAAAGTCAGGATCAGACTGAGAGGTCTACCCAGGTTCTCTGCTCTTTTAGAGTCATGTAGGTTTTCAGCACCAAGTCTGACATGGCCTCTCAGATGTCTGTATACATGAACCATCTCCCTCAGGCCAGGCACTGGATAAGCACTGGGGACTGACCCTGTCCACTGAGCTGCTGGTTTCTCAGAGGAGACAGCCACTGCTCAGTTTCACACCCCAGAGCCAGGGCTTAATTTAAGAAGAGAGGTGATGGGTCAGCATAACAGGAAGCCAAAAACCAGTATCTGGGTCTAAGTCTTATAATTTTAAGCTCTGGAGCCAAGGTTTGAGTCCAAAACATGGGGTTGCTTTTTCTCCTAAAAATGGGCCCCTCCCTTGTCAGGAGTGGTCCAGCCTCTGCCTTGACCTGAGGAATTCCCCTCAACCTTGGTTTCAGCATCTCCCTTGAGTACCCTGGAACCACCTGCTTCACTCCTCTTTCCAGTATCCCTCTCAGCTCAGGACTCAGCCCCCAGGAGGCATTTCTGCACTAAGTCTCTGAGCTGAAACATATACCACAGATGCTTCCCTTGCCACAGGGATTACCCCAGTATCCTAGTCATGGCAGCATCATCCATGGCTACGTGGTGATATGACCATAGTGGTTGGCTGCACCTGCTCTGTGATGCCCATTTCCCCATGACCCAGACAGGACCTGGCATGCAGCAGGGGCCCTGAGAGGCAGGCTAGCAGCCTTCCCAGGTGACAGTTGAGTCAATGGCCCTACTAGGTCTTGGGATCTGATGCCTTGGATGGCAACCTTTATCTCTGGGTTTCCTCACTATAGGGCCCAGGAGGGATCATGTCTGCATTTCAGAAACAGTGTCTGATGCCCCAGTGTGCATAAACCAGCAGAGCAATATTTCAGTGGGTGCTCAGTCTGCCTCAGAGATTTTCAGCAGATGGTAGAACCCCCAAAGGGGGGGGATACAAGGAAAGGGAAGGGTTACAGTTCCCCGTCCCCCTGTGACACTTAACAGCCCACATTTGGAATTAGCACATGTGCTAATTAAAACCATCTTTCCAAAGAATTTATTATAGGATATTCCAAGCTAATTATAAATTCTCTGTAGCTGATCCTGAGCAGTTTGCTAATGTGGCGTTGAAATCTCTTTGGCCACCCTCATTTAAATTATTCATCAGGCCCTGCAACAGTTGTGAACTGTAATTTAAACAGTCAGCTCATGAATATTCAATTAACACAACAAACACCAGTGTGTTTTACTGCTTTGCCGCTCAATATTTTGTATCCTCGCCCGTGTTTACATGTTTTTATGAACTCTCGAAGCATCGCCAATTGAAGGCCCTGGTTAGGCTGAGATGGAAAAGGCCTGGGAGTTGCAAGGAGAAGCTTCAAAGCTTCTCACAACCTTTTCAGAACCTTCTGCAGCAGAAGTCAGGCTGGAAGGGCCCACAGATAGACCGCATCTTGCTAAAGAGGAAGGGTCAGAAGGGAGGACCCGAGAGGACAAGGACTGATCCTGCAGACAAACAGCAGGGTCAAAGGCCCAGTTGGGACTTATAGATTGTTATTGGGCTCAGATGTCCATAAACTACCTACAGGATCTGGAACTGGCTTAGGAGGGACATGAAGGGAACATGGAGGAAGGCAGGTGTCTCTTCCCCAGCTGAGAAGGGCCAGGCCAAGACAACAAACACTTTAGAAGTAAGATCATTCTCCCCTTAAAACTCAGGGCTCTAATATTTTGGTGGGCCTATGCAAACAATAATTGCCACTCTAACACCGTTTTTACTGTGCTCCTTTGACTCTAATCCTTAAAAAAAAACCACTTAAAATTTGAGGTTAACTTAAGCTAATATGCATGTACATGGAAATGTAAAAAATACTATGCCTCTAATGTTTAAGGAGTTACGTAAGTTTTATGGCTTTAGATTGCCTTGTGTGCTATTAAGAAATATTGTAATGTGTTACAATCTGGGGGCTTGAGGGACAAAGTAATTGTACATGGATTCTGTTTTATTTATCTTAATGTTCTTTGGCTAAAAGTTCAAAGTTAAGATATCAGCAAGGGGACTTCTTCTGAGAATTATGTTATGGGTGATTGTCCTTCCACTGTAACTTTACCTTGTCCTCTTTCTTTGCATCTTTGTTCTCATAATTAAAAATAAAAAAATTAAAAAATAAAATAAAATTAGAAGAGAAAAAAAAAGAAAAACTCAGGGCTCTAGGGGTTGGAGAGATAGTAAAGCAGGTCAGGCACTTACATATAGCCAACTTGGGTTCAACTCCAATGTAAGGTATCCCTTCCCTCAAAGCCCTAAAGTTTCTGTTGAGATGTAATCCCAACTGGATGGTCAGAACAGCCCACAACTTGGATGTGGTTATTTTGAATAAAGAATAAAAGGTGCTGCCTGGGGGGAAGGGAGGAGGCAGCAAAGGAGCAAAAGGCAGAGAGAGCCAGAAGAGAAGCAGCAAGATAAGCTGTTTGGCATAGAAAGCTTAGCAGAGAAAGACACGTGAGGAAATGCACATGGCAGATATGGCTGTAGAATAAACTGAGCTGACTCCGATGAAACTTTAACTGACTGCTTGTGAATTAATTTCTCTGTGGATACCCTGCAATCTTCAGACCTGCTGGCCAAAGGGCTAGAGGCAGTGTGCCAAGGGAGGCCTCATCCAACACATGGACTTTAAACTTTATATTTTATATTTGATCAACACTCCAGCACTGCATATATGGTCCCCAGAAGAGAGCCAGGAGTATTCCTTGAGCTCAAAGGCAGGAGTAAGCCCTGAGTATCATCTGACATGGCCCCCAAACCCAAACTGAAAGTCAAAACCAAAACTCAGCGTTCTAACCCCAAAGTGTGGGCAGAGTATTAGTGCCCTTCTTCCCTAGCATGGGCCTTAGTACACCACTACTTTTGTAATGTTGGCATCTCTGCAAATGGCTCCATGTTTATTCTCACATTTGTCCTCTGAGGCCAATACCAAGCTGATTGCCATTTTACAGAGAAAATGGGGCCGAGAAGCCTGCGATGCTTGTCTAGGGTGCAGCTCTCCTCTCCAGTCTCCTGAGAACAAGTGTGCCCTCCCCCCACTGTGTGCTGCTGGGTGGGATAGACATCCCTAGTTCCATACCAACCCTGTTCCCTCTCCTTGTCTCTCCATCTGGGCTCGAAGCAGCCTCAGGTCTGAAATTTCTCTGCCTTCCACCTTCCCCTCTGCTCCCTCAACTGATCTCCCACCTGCCTGTCAGGGGTCTCAAACTCAATTTACCTGGGGGCCGCAGGAGGCAAAGTCGGGGTGATCCTTGAGTGAAAAGTCTGTAGTAAGCCTTGAACATTGGGGGGGGTGACCCAAACAAGTAAAACAAAACAAAACAAAAAAAGATCCCTCTAGGGCAGGGCCACAAAATGTTGTATGGAGGGCCGTTTGCAACCCGTGGGCTGCGAGTTTGAGACCCCTGCATGGTAATGGACATCACCTAATGCTTAGGAGAAAGTGTTTGAGTTGTAGGTGCCCTGCAGGGGTGGCACATGGTCTCCCAGAGGCTCCATTCAGTTCTTTGAGGGAAAAGCCCTGAGTCTACAGGATCCCAGACCCTGGATATGTAATAGGGGCAAGAGAGTGTCTGGGTGGCCAGAAAGAATTCCAGGAGTGTATAAGTGTCCAGAGGAAAGGGGTGGGCACCTGAGAAAACCCGCAGAGCATCTGTTTTGCTCACTAAGATCCAACAGGGGGATTTCCTGGAGAGCCCAATGAGAAACAGTTGATGGATGTGGCTGGCAGGAAACAGGCCATGTGGATAGAGTACATGGAGAAACCATGTGGCTGTGGCTTCCATGCTGAGTATCGCACAAGATTAGATACCTTTACTTTGAAAAACCACCCCAGAGGGATGGCTAGAGGAACACCTAGTTCATTCAGTCCAGATCTGAGATCAATTCTGGCAGTGAGCTGGGCCCTACTCAAAGCAGGCGAGGGCAAGACGGCAGCATGCACAGACCTAGGAGCATGTCCCTGAGATGGACTCTGAACCTCCTGCCAGACTGCCTCTGGGCATGAGACTAAGGAATGCTTGTGTGAGAGGCAAGACTGGTGCTGGGTACATGAGCCCAGTCTGTACCATATTAGGGATTCATTTTGCAAGGGGCAGAGCAGACTCCTCTGATTGAGGCCACAAAGATGAGGAGGTCCAGAGAAGGACACAGTTTGGGGGTTGTAGGACTTGCCAGGAGAAGCAAGTCCCAATCTGTCACTAACCAGAGAAAGGACAAGGGCAAAGAGTTTTATGTGCCAACACATAAAAAAAAGTCAAAGTTTTGGAGTTCCCAAAAAAGAATAGGACCCCAAGGGGTAGGGAGTGGCCCTGTCTAATGAACCCCTGGGCCCAGATTCTCAGGTGGAAGCTGCTTTCTGTGACTTTCTGGGCCCTGGGCCTCCCACTTTCTCACTTTGGCATTTTGTTTGTTGGTTTGTTTTGGGGCCTCTATATAATGCATGGGGTTACTCCTCAGGACTTGTTCCTGGCTCTTCACTCAGGGATCATTCCTGGCAGTACTTGGGGGCTATATTGGGTGCTGGGATCAAAACCAGGTTGACTGTGTGCAAGGCAAATGCTCTACTTGCTGTACTATCACTCCAGCCTCCACCTCTAGCATTTTATTCTTGAATTCTGCAGGATCTTTAGTGCATAGTTACCCAGGAATCCCCACAAGGATAAGACCCACTTCAGTCTCAAATGAGGACTGGAGTCCTGATCCAGAGCTGTAGACAGCTGTGGGGCCAGGGATGAAGCTTCAGCTGGGAAGAGTTGAGAGTTCAGCAGAAGCTCAGAATTGGACTGCTCTGGAGAGAGGGGTCACAGGTGGATGTAATCCTCATGTGCTAAAACCAAAGGGCACCATCAAAGGACAGTGGCCAGCCATGGTGTAGAGCACGGTGAGGAGGTGACAGTTTTGGGATCTAGGTGAGGCTGTTGCTTTTATTTTTGGCCACACCCTGTGACGCTCAACGGTTACTCCTGGTTATGCACTCAGAAATTGTTCCTGGCTTGGGGGACCATATGGGACACTGGGGGATCGAACCAAAATTTGTCCTACATTGGCCACCTGCAAGGCAAGTGCCTTACTGCTGTGCTATTGCTCTGGTCCCTAGTGTTTTTTTTTAAACAAGCTTTTTGGGTGAGAGTGACTGAGCTTTCAGGCCAAGAGTTGGAAGGGGCTCACCTTCACATTACCTCCACTCTGGCTGCCTGGGTTCACAGCTCATTTGCCCTTTCCTCGAAGCGCCCATACCCAGAGGGAACTAGATGGTCTTGAGAAGCTGCTATGTGAGCTCCACCCCCAGCCCATGTGCTGCAGCTCTGGGCTGCATGAGGAGTGGATGGCAGCTGCCTGATTCATCGCCAGCTGCCTGACTCGTGCCCCTGAGTTCCCTGTGGACCCAACTCCCTACAACAGGTGTGGATGCCTCCCGATTTTTCCCCAGAGCTTTTCTAGGTGGGAATCATAGCACAATGGTACAGGATCACATAGCTGGTATCATAGGCACATGTGTGATCCAGAAATGCTCTCTAAGACCCAAGTTGCTTCTGACCCAGGTCTCTGACCTCCAAGCCCAAGCACACAGAGCTCTTGAAGTGCCCATTCAGAAAATGCTGTAGTTGTACCCCTCCTCAGTTCTTTCCCTACTAATTGGGAGGTGTCCATTCGACAGAGGAAGAAGGGGGGCTGGCTGAAGGCTGGAAAGTGGCCATCCCTGCACAATCCATTCCTGGGGCAGAGACAGCAGTGAATCCTGATGTTGGGTCTTTATCAGTTTCTAGGGGGGGCAGCAAAAGCTGATGATCCTTGGGCTTACCACACTCCATCTAACAGATGCGAGTTCAATTACCTCTGAATCCCTTTCCTTTTCCTTTTATTTTATTATTATTTTTGCCATACCCAGCGGTGCTCAGGAGTTACTTCTGGGTCTGTGCTCAGAAGTCATTCCTGGCAGTATGGGGGATCATATGGGACGCTGGGAATCAAACCGCAGTTGACTGCATATAAAGCAAAGGTCCTACCTGCTGTGATATTGTTCCAACCCCCCTTTCCTTTAAAAGTTGTTCATAGTTTCAGAAATAGTTTCTGGAACCAAAACATTCAGACCCCAGAGCCACATCCCCTGCCCCAAGACACACATATGAAACTCTAAGATAGAGGTCACCAACTGGTCTGTTGGCTTTCTACATCTGAGCTGCATGGCCCAGAGAGGTTCAGGGACACACAGAGAACAATTCCCTTTTCCTAGGTGAGAAGAACTGACCTGAATTTGGAGGCAGAATGTTAGGGCTCCTTCCTTCGCTGGCTCACAACCCCTTTGTTCCAGAGAAATGAAGCCAGGCAAACACTTCCAGAAGCCCCTTGGACATGACACAGTTGATTTGGACCACACCCTGTGGTGCTAAGGGTATGAGCACTGACTACTCATTCCTGGCTCTGCTCTTGAGTAACCCTTGGCAGTGTTCAAAGGACCAAAAGTCTGGGGATTTGAATTAGGGTTGGCAGTATGCAAAGCAGTTGTCTTTTTGCTGTTGTTATTTTTGTTTTTGAGCCACACCCAGCAGTGTTCAGGGGTTACTCCTGGCTCTGCACTCAGGAATCATTCCTGGTGGTGCTTAGGGGACCATCTGGAATACCAGGGATTGAATCCAGGTCAGCAGCTTGCAGGCAAGCATCTTACCCTCTGCACTCTCTCTCCAACCCAACAAAACATGTCATAACCTCTGGTCTCTGGAATTAATTTTTGGATTTTGCTGCTACAGAATTTTTTTATTTGTTTTTAAGGCCATACTCAGCAGTGCTCAGGGGTTACTCCTGGCTTTGTACTTAGGGATTACTCCTGGTGGTGCTCAAGGGACCATATGGGCTACCAGGAATTGAACCCAGATTGGCTTCATGCAAGGCAAGTGCTACCTGCTGTACCATCTTTCTCAGAAACTTGTTATTGTTGTTCAATTTTTGGTGACCTGCCCTTTCCTCATTCAATGATGGGACCTACTATAGAGTGGTATCCCAAAGCATTAGAAGTTAGAGCAATGGCTTTCACTGCCAGTCCATGGTTTTGGTCTGGTTCTGGTCCATAGGTATAAAAGGGTTGAATCTAGGAGGCTAGATGGTCTTCATCTGTTTATTTGCAACAGGGTCATAGGCAGTTCTCAACAGTTTGCACATTCTCAGCACGTCTACACATTTTTTAAAATTTTTCATTCACTTGTCATTCTGTCAGTCAGACAACAAACCCTTCTCAGAAACTAGCCATTTCCCTCCCACCCAGAGAAGCACTGAAAATGCTCATCCATTTGTTGCTCGACCTGTCAGGGAAATCAACTCAGTTCTATCTGAGGCCTCCATCGGAGGCTCAGAATGGGGAGCAGCAGTGCCCCACTCACTCAGGACATGTGAGGGTAGACCCAGGGACCCTGGACTCCAGTATTTGGATGCCTGAGTGCTGCCCTGGCCCCAGCCAGCCAGGCTGCTGAAATCTCAGTCAGCACCTCCCTGATGTGCTTCCACCCCAAGTGCAAACATCTCGGGAGCTGGAACATTTGTCTTGCTGCCTTTTATAAAGACACTGAGCTCTAAATGGACAAAGCTGCCAGATGAAAGAAAGTGCGCATGGGACTGACTTTTTATTATCCAGCCAAAGCGGGGGGGAAAATGACTCCAATAGATCTCAAGTTTTATGGGCTTCAGACATTCTGCAGAGCCAGAGATGGGTTCTCAGTGCTGCCGATGGTACATTAAAAGCTCATTTTCCCAAATATGGAACTAAATATGCACTCGGAGGAAAGAGCCATTATGCTACGTAATGGTAAAGCTGCTGCTGATGGATGCCGCTGCAACTTCCCCTGCACTCTCCCTCTGGGTGGAGGACCAGGTCTCAGAGCTTGTGTTTTGCCAAGCTTGGCAACTCCCCAGGAATGAAAGTTAAATGCTTGACCCTTTCATCCTTCTAGCCATGTAAGGGTCATGGCTCTGATTAGAAGCCCAGCATGGGGTGGAGAGAAGGAGCCCCAGAGAGTTGTCTAAGGCATCAATAAAACAATACAATCCTCCCTTTTTTGGTAGATACAGCAAGAACAGTGATTGGGTCTGACCAAGTCCAGGAGGTGAATATGATGACTGTCCTTCACCTCGGGTTTCTGCTGCTCTTAGACCATCCCCAAGGTTACCACCTCCAGGAAGATTTTCCAGGAAGCACTTTTCCCTGAGCACCTAAATCCTTCCTCTACTTCTGTCAAGCTCTGAGACCCTCATATTCCATGCTGTGGTTACTTATGAACGTGAATACTAGGCTCAGTGTCTGGCACATGAAATGAGTCCTCCATCCTAAACCAATCCTGGCCTGATTTATTTATTGGAATGCTGCAAAGATGAGCTATTGATGATGAGCTATTAGTGCATGAGCTTGTTTGCTTTCAAACCTGGGTGACTAATTGTGTTGTCAACCTCACCCAATCTCTGTGTGCTCCTCTGTAAAATGGAACAATAATCTTCATCAAATAAGAACAAAATTAAAGGGTTCCCAGCAGAGTAAGTGCTAAGTTAATGTGAGCAGGTCACACATTGGCTATTTCTCTACTCATGCTGGGGAATTTACAAAGAGGATGGGGCGGGGTGTCACATGAAGGTTGAGATTAGGAACCTGAGAGTACAGACACAGCACTTTGAAGGGCAGCCAGTGGGGCTCTGCTTTTGAAGACGCTTTACATCAAGGAGCTGCCAGCTCTTGCCTGGTAATAGGAACCATGAGCGTGAGAGGAAGGGAGTACCTGTGTGCACTGAAATAAGATTATGGCTTCTGTTACCTGTCCAACTTTTGGCTGTAAGCACCCCAGAACATCTTTTGTTTTTTTGTTTTTTGTTTGTTTTGTTTTGTTTTGGCCACATACAGCAATTACTCCTAGCTCTGCTGTCAAGAAGCATTCCTGGTGGGCTCAAGGAACTATATGGGATGCCAGGAATCAAACCTGGGTGAGCCGCATGCAAGACAAGTGCCTTATCTGCTATACTATGGCTCTGGCAATGCCCAAGGCATCTTTGAATACTCTGGGCTTTGGGGATCCCTCCCCAGGATACCTTCATTCACCTCAACACAGCCTGAGAAGCATAGATAGCTTTGGGCTCAGAGTCAGGGCTTGAACTCAGGCTCCTGTTAGCTCCTATCCCCTGTGACCTTGAACACTAAGCTCTCCTCTCCCAAGCATTCATTGAGCTGGGATCCAGGCTGGTGCTAGTAGAAGAACTAAAACCTTTACCCAGCCTCAGGCTGGCAGCACAGACAGGCACCTAAATGGACAAAGAGCCTGTTTCCATAAATTCAGACAGCTCCCAACTTTAACTAAGTGGCCAATATAGTGCTCACCATGGCCTCTGCAGTCATTCTGATTTTAAAAACACCACATGAAAATGCCCTAATGGCTGAATTTGGGGGCACTTCTTAAAAATTTTTTTTGTGTATGGTAAGTGGCCACATCTTCCTCTAGTCCTAGAAGAACCAGCTAGAAAAGGAGATTTCTAAACTGGGTTCCTAATGCAGGAATGATTGTTCCTGGACATGGAGTAGGAGTCATGCAATCAGCACACACAGATTCTTCATCTGGGATGATTCTGTCCCCCTGGGGGATGCAAACAACCGATGGAAACTGCTTTCTTTTAATTTTGACCCAGTAAGACCTACTGGAGGCCAAGCAGCTGGACAGAGGCCGGGATTATGTCTGGATATCCATGAACAGTCCTGCACTGACAGAGAATGAGCCCACAATATTGGCAGTGGGATGCTGATGAGAAAGGTTTAAGTTAAGGCTCAAAGGTGGGAGACATTACTGCATCTGGTACTCCAGCACTGCCTCCTGGGCTTCTCGGAACCTCTTCTAGAAAACCTCTGAGGGTTGAGGGTACAAGACTGCCGACTCCCAGTATAGATGCAGAGGAGGCTCCAGATGGGTCCTTGCCCTCTGCTTTCACTCTCTGAACATCCCTCAAACTTCAGAGCAATCAGTTCTCAACAGCGAGAACTGGCTTGCAGGGAAAACTGGGACGCAGCAAAGTATGAGGTTTATTCTTTCCCGACCTTTCTCTTAGTGAAAATCACCAGTCTTATCTCAGCCAACGCCAGACTGCACGTCGGCTTATCACTGGCCTGAGTTTGAACAGAGAGTGAATTTTTATGACCGAGTTATAAACCTTTGCAAAAAAAAAACCCCATTTTTAAACCAAAAAAAAAAAAATGCTGACAGATTTTTAACGACTCTAGCTGCTAAATTAAGCATGAAGGATGGGGTGGGGGGTTGGGGGAGAAGTGTAAAGGAAAACAAAAAGTGTCCTAAAAGAGTTAGTGGGGCTAAAATAATGTTCATTAAAAATAGAAAAACAAACACACACACAATCTTTTGTGTTCAACTTCACACTTGTACATCATAATGTTCCCGTAAAAGGCCGTTTCCCCCTGAGATAATAAAAGAATTGAATTTTTCCTTATCGGTCATCTATTTTTCTAGCTGAAGCTATTACTCCAGCGCCGGGGTTGCTAAGCAACAAGAAATATTAATAGCAGCTTTTATTAGCTTAGCTTTTGCAGCCGAGTACCAGAATGAGAAAATGGGAAACATAAATGTGTTACATAAATCTTTCAACCTTTCAGAGCCGGTGTTAGTCTCTGTTTTCATAATGATTTATTGAAGTGATGGTTCATTTATGAGAAAAAGGAATGCAGGATAAGAAAACAGAGCGGTCCCCTGCAGGAGTGTTTGAAAATAAATAATTATAGCAGGGGAGCAAAAGCTGTTTAAAGCCATTTTTCTGAGTTTTATAAAATGTAAAAAGACATATTTCTTTCACTTATGGCTGTGGAAATAGGGGGAGGGAGGTCTGTTGTGACTTGTAGCACAGAAAGAAACATGGGGGTTTCTGGGCAGGCCCACTGGGGATGCAATGCCCCGAACACCCTCAGAGGGAAATAAGACTAAATATGACACCTAGGAAACATGTAGCTATGGGTATCCTTATGAGGACAGAACCTGCCCCAGTCCAATGGATAAAAAGGTTTGGCTCTAGGGTTCTAGTTTCTTTGACAAGCAGAGAAATGGTCACTTTGCTGTGGCTTTGATGCTAAGTTGGCACTGGCATCTTGGGACATTAATCTATCTTCTCCTGGACCCTACTCAGTGGGGACATCTCCCTGTCCCCAACCAACCCAGCCACCTTTCTTTTGACCTGATTTTCTCAACACCCACCTCTTGGAGTAGCCCCATGACTGAGTTGGTCTGACCATTGCTCCACAAAGCTAAACTCAGGTAATTCAAGGTTCACAATTTGTGGTAAATAATCTTGTCCACAAAATGAAAAATTGGCAGGAGCCATAATGACCAGTGCTCAGGGTTTACTCATGGCTCCGTACTTAGAGATCACTCCTGGGGCTGCTAAAGAGACCAGATATGGTGCCAGGGATGGAATCAGGACCAGTGATGTGGGAGGCAAGTGCCTAGCCCCTCTGCTATCTCTCCATATCAGAGGGATACAATAAGTAAATAGAGTTCCTCATATTTACTGAAAGCCTGCTGTGTGCCAGCACAGGGCTGGGGATTCTACCTATATCCAATGACTAGATAGTCACAAGTTTGTTAGAGGAAAGTAATAGTCCTTTCATTTTGCAGAGGAGGAAACAGGTTCAGGAATGGAGCCCTGTGCTCTGAGTCAAGTAGGGGCAGTTGGATTTGGAATGTTAGAAGGTCCCAAGTTGGGCATGGCGGAGTGACCTGCTCTGGCTAGTGAGGCACTAGCAGATGAGGTATAAGAGAAGCTAAGATGTCTGTGCACCTTGAAATCTGCACTCTTTGGGCATTTATGGGAGCCCAGGGAGCACTACCCTATGAGCCATTACTGGTCACCAAGCCATGAAATACATGTGGCCATCATCCTGGCTAACATTAGGCCCACTGTTGAGATTGGCCAGAGACCGTCCTATATCTAAGGTCTCTGCTAAGTTACAAGATGACTCCAGCAACAAGCCCAGTCAGTTCAGGTCAAAAGAACACATACACACACGCACACAATCTCACCGAATCCAAATACAAGAGTAAATGCTCACTGTTTGTTTTAATCTACTAACCTCTAGACTGGTTGTTACACAGCAGAACTAACTGCTACCCTCATAAAAGTGATTGAGGAGAATAAATGGATAGTTGCGGAGAGGACTCTATTGCTCCCTGTGGCTCAAACACACAGAGATCAAGGAGAAACTTTGGTCTAGTTCCATCAGATATGAGTGGGGACCGGACCTCCTACACCTCAATTTGTGAGAATAATAGTCCTGCACTACCCAGAGTGGGGAGAAAGATGACATTGGGTGACACAGTCAGGGCATAAAAGCCTCTGTCATTGCATAGATCAATGTGCTAGAACCCACATATATACCAGGGTTCTGTGGCTGCCTACAGACTCACACTGTTGACTCCACTCTGTGAAGTGGCACACAACATCCAAAGGCATCCCTGGGGGAAATGTGGTTTAAACCAGGGAATGGGAGGAGAAAGGGGATCACAGAGAAGTAAAGAAGGCAGGGATATTGGGGGGGAGGCTATTAATGGCACATCAGACTCAGTAGCCCAATTTTTGCATTCTCTCTGTATTGCAGCTTGTTCTCTTATGTGAATCAGCTAAAGCAGGGAAGGGAAGAGACAACAGAGACAGCTGGAAAGCCCTTCCCTGGATATGGTGCTCCATGGGTTGAGGTCCCTCACTCTTTTGGTAGTGGGGAGCCAGGTCATGGCAGGATGCTCTGGAGTAGAGATTGAGTACAAAGGATCTAAGAGGACCCATCAACACTCAGGATCTGGTCCAAGATACTATGACTGAAGTCCCTAGTCTGAGGTATATAAGTGAGTGGCAGTGCAGGGGTTACTGATCTCAGAGTCCTGTGCTCATGTGCACACACAGCACTGCTCCCATTCCCACTGGAACCCCATCCCCAGACCACAGATCGGGATCCTGAGGCTGGGAGAGATGACATGTGCAAGGTCCTAGAGAGAGAAGACAAGAGTTCCAGCTGCAGGGAGGCTTGAAGGACAGCTAGGTGTTGCCCTGAGCCACCCCGAAATCTGGGATGGGATAACTGAGAGCCTAAGAAGCACAAGGCTGGATGAAAGAAACCTTGTATCCTCCAAATCTAATCTGTTTTCCAAGGTTCCTTCCTAGCCTGTCCAATGTCACAGGACTTTCTCTGAATCCCCAAGTCCCCCCAGAATCTTCTCAGGAGCACCCTGCTTTGTCTCCCCCCAGAAGAATTTCTCTGCTGCGTAAACCAGAACCAAAAGCTCAAACACCACCCAAGGACAACTCAAAAAATAAATTATTTCAAATTTAACAGAGGCTGCTTAATAAATTCCACTATTCTCATTTCTTTCGGTATTTTAGAAACTGATTTATACATACAATATCTCTCACAAAATGAGACAATCAACACAGGATAAAATTATTGAGTTATGAAAATAGGGGTCAGATGGAGGTGCAGTGCTTTAAATTAAACTGGCAAAATATATCTTTCATACTAAATTGACTCTTTTTGTCTTGGAAATGAATGTTTAATCAGTTAAGACGTTCAAGTTGAGGGAGAAGCCTTAAGCATATTTAATTTTGTGATAGGGGCTGGAACCCAACCCCACACTTGACTCTAGCTGGCAGTGAGGCCTTTAAAGCAGAAGAGAGATTTCCTTACATGACTGTATGCTTAGGACAGGGGCCGAGAAGAGACAGCGACCCATGGGACCAGAGTTGGAGCAAAAATAAGTGACTGTCAAATGCCTGGCTCATCATCTTTTCCAAAAACAACATCCTGGTACTGGAATTCAAAGTCAGGTTTAATCCCTAGGAGGCAACATATGGTTCTTTGAGCATCACTGGATGTAGCCCTGGGTAGCCCTGGTCATTTTAGGCACTGTTGGTACCCAACAGCATCACCTCCTTGAATTTCAGCTTTGAATTGACTGGGTGGCTAAGAATCACCAGAAGTGGCCCTGATGGAGTATCATTTGGGAAGCCCCAAACACAGTAACCACTTGGGTAGGAGGTGGCCATCCTGGTCAGTAGGGCATTGACTGGGCCACCCACATTATCAGTGCCACCCTTGATGGCCCCATTTAGCAGGCACCTGGAAGATAAAAATTGTGCCAGGAGGGAGACAGAGAAGCCTCCAAGTACTGGTTCTATTGCTTTAGATGTGACATTCATCCATCCATCCATTCATCCACCCACCCATTTATTCAGGACTATAGAACTGCCTGGTTCTCACCATCATCTTATGGGAACTCCTATAGGAACTAGTTTTTATTATTAAGAACATGAACAACAGATATATCCTAATTGTTTAGTATTTGTCAAACATTTGCTAAAACTTGACATCTATCAGGAAAGGAACCCCTCACTGTAATTTTGAGAAAGGTATTATTATGATTACAAACAAGGGCTACAAAGCTCAGAGTGTGGTACCAGAATTCAGGGTGGATTCTCAGGGCCCACATCTTGTACACTAACCAGTACCCATGTAGCTCCTACTGTCAGCTTTACAAGCCAGTGACTGTGGCCCAGAATCACAGCCCTTTTCAGGACCTAGAGGTCTACTGGGCCCTGATCTTGTGAGGGTCCACTAATCCCCAACAGAGACAATGCAGATAAGTGGAGCTTGTGTTAGGCCATGAGCTGGGCAGTACCTACGACCTAAGAATTCTAGCAAAGAGAAGAATAAAAGAGGGGAAGAATTTTTAGGTCTCTTAGAGAGAAGCAGCAGCTGAAACCAGCAACACAGACAGGTCCAAGCAAAGAGCAGAACTGCTCTTCAGTAGGAAACTTGTTATTGGAATGGGAGTGGAGGGTTAAGTAAGTGAAGGGAACATTAGGAAAATAGGGGAAGGGAAAATTACCTACCATAGAGGCAGTGGGGGTACAGGAGGGGTGTTAGAAGATTGTATACCTAAAACTTACTAATGAATAACTTTGTAACTATAATTTATGGTGATTAAAACATTTTTTTTGGTTTTTGGGCCACACCCGGCAGTGCTCAGAGGTTACTCCTGGCTGTCTGCTCAGAAATAGCTCCTGGCAGGCACGGGGGACCATATGGGATGCCGGGATTTGAACCAAGCTCCTTTGGTCCTGGATTGGCTGCTTACAAGGCAAACGCCACTGTGCTATCTCTCCGGCCCCGATTAAAAAATTTTAAGTTTAAAAAATACAGTGCAACAGTGCAGTGTGACTTACAAAAATACCGAGTGTGCCAAATGGCTATAAGCATGTAAGTAGTGTCTATAAGCATTTAAGTAATAAGAGTATACAAGAACCATGTAAAAGACAGCCAAGACTGCCAGAATATAAACTGTCTGCCTGGTGTTCCTGGGCACCTGCTAGGACTGGAGCCTCTCAGAGACTAACAGGACCTACCCACCTCACACGAATCTGACAGGAAATCAATTGGTCCTCCCTCCCTTAGCACAAAAGTGTTTGGGAGACAACTTGGCAGAATGGAAGATTCTGTCCCCGTAGACACAGGATGGTCAAGCATTCTTTGTCATGGTCCTTCCTGGAAGACTGCTGCTACTCAGAGAGGTCAAGATATCAGCACATGATCAGAAGCTCTCGGAAAAGTGTTGGTAAGTGAGGATGGGATGAGGTTTTCTGTGATGCTGCTGGATCCAGCTGTGCCTGAGCCCTTTGTCTCCCCTTGAACTGTTCTATTGTATTTATTTGTTTGTTTGTTTTCCTTAAGCTAGTTTGCCTTTGCCTCCTGTCTCTTAATAATAAATGGAGAGCTGTCACAAGAATATGATATTAACTGTGAAGGAGGTAATAAAAATAAACACCAGTTATTCAGAAGAAGTACTAGAAATCCCTTCAGGAGTTTTTTTTTTTTTCTATTACAACAAACAATGTCCTACTTGATTGTTCAAATTAGACACTCAGGCCTAAAAATAAAATACCATCCAACTCTTTAATGTGGATTTCAGGACCCAGATGATCCAGGCTTTGCTGTGGATCGGCTTCAACCTCATAAAAAGAGTAAGCCACATGTTATCTCGCAGCATGAACCTTTCTGCCTCCAGCTTTATTAAAAAATAAAGATTAAAATTATATTGATCTAATTTGCCTTAGTTTAGAATATTCTTTGCATTTGGGAAAAGCTGCTTTACACCCTTACAAGTGTGTAAGACTCACAATATCTATCACTAAAGTTCCAGCATCACTTCATAACAGGGCTGACCCCATTCAAGATCTCTTGACTCCTGCTCCCCCTCCAGCAGCCAACATATTTTTAGAGCATCTGAGAGTTTCTACCTTCATTTGCAGTGGCTGTTCATATTACACATATGGGAGAAACTACCCAGTATGCAGGGTAGTTTCCTACCCTGGCTGATTTTTCTCAGTGCATTCTGATCATGCTCCAAAGGTGCTTCCAACTTTTGCACCACTCTCCTAGCCTGGAAGACCCTCTGCCCTAAACTCCTATCCAAAGGGTGCTGGAACTCAAATTACCAATCACTTGGAAGCTTCAGCAAAAAGTCATGTAAAAATAACACGAGTACATTATATATGAATCATCCACATGGCAGAAAGAAGTCAATGGTTGCCTAGGGCTGGAGGCCATTGGTGGGAGAAGAGGAGGGATGATTAAGGAAGTACTTTTACTTTTTTTGGTTTTTGGGCCACACTCAGGGGTTACTCAGGGGTTAATGCTCAGGGGTTACTCCTGGCTCTGAGCTCAGAAACTGCTCCTGGCAGGCTCGGGGGACCATATGGGATACTGGGAATCAAACATTTGTCCTGGGTCAGCTGCGTACAAGGCAAATGCCCTTCTGTTGTGCTATCGTTCTAGCCTAAGGAAGTACTTTAATGATTGAAACCAAACTACAAAAATGTTTGTAACCATGTGCTTAAATAAACATTTTATTATTCAAATAAAAGGAAGGGACATGGTAAGGATGAGAGTAGAGATGGTTAAGGGAGGAAGGTGGTGGGGAGCAGAGTAGGGCAGGTCAAAGAATGAGTACATTATTTCTTTTCTTTTTCTTTTTTTAATTAATCACCATAAAATTACAAAGTTATTCATGATTTGGTTTCAGGCATACAATGTTTCAACACCAGTAACCAGTGCCCACTTCTCTCCAACAATACGATCTTTGATTCCCATTTGTCTTCTATTGTGTCTGTCTCTGAGACACATTTTTTTTAAGGTTTTGCACTGTGGTCTACAGTACTGTTGCTGATAAGCTTTCATACATAACACTTTGTCACCTTTCAGCACCACGTCTTCCTCCTGGTTGAATGCTTCCCTCTACCATAGTTGTTGCCCCCTCCCTGTCTTATTCCCTGGCCCCTCAAGAGGCATTTTCCTACTGAGTACCAGTACTCATGTTCTTTGTTTCCTTTGTCTCTGGGTATTTGTTATTCCATCACCATGTTCCTTTAGGTCCCTCATAGGAGAGGGACATATCATTTTGTGTCAGTCTCTCTCCTGATTAACTTTACTCAGCACGATACTTTCCAGGTCCCTCCATTGTAGGGGAAATTATATGACTTTATCTTTTCTTATGGCTGAGTAATATTTCATTGTGTATATGTACAACAGCTTCTTTATCCAGTCATCTGTTCTTGGACAGTTGGGTAGTTTCCAGATTTGGGTGACTGTAAACAGTGCTATAAGAGATGTAGGGGTAGAAGAGTGAGTGCATTGTGGCTTGGGCCTTTTGGGTATATTCCAAAAAAGTGGAGTTCCTTGGTCAAACAGAAGCTCAATTCCTAGATTTTTTTTAGGAATGTCCATATTGGTTTTTTTTTTTCGGGCCACACCCATTTGATGCTCAGGGGTTACTTCTGGCTAAATGCTCAGAAATTACCCCTAGCTTGGGGGGACCATATGGGACGCCAGGGAATCGAACCGCCATCCTTCCTTGGCTAGCACTTGCAAGGCAGACACCTTACCTCTAGAGCCACCTCGCAGGCCCCACCAGTCAACATTCTCACTAGCAGTGACTGAGAGAAAAGGAGTGGTACAGGGTTTCTTTGGGGAAGAAAATATCCTAGAATGAATTGTGTTGATAGTAATTCAGTTTTGTGACTATGCTTAATTCTACTAAAATTTATATTTGAATGGGTGAGCTGTATGGTAAATAAATTAGATCTGAGAAAAGCCTTATAAATACAAATTAAAATGAACTTATACTAATAAATTACCCGAAAACAATACCAAGAGCTATAGAAGAAGGCAGTGGGAAGACACCAAATTTTCACCATGTTAATTCCCTTATTCACTGGCAACCAACTCAAGACAGGCTCTGCCATCATGGTCTCCATGAAGGCTCTGCAGAGCGGAGAATGTTCCCATGAGGACTCTGCAATTCTTCTCCCCTCTCCACTCTCTACCCTGCCATTAGAGGGGGGGGGGGGCCCACAGTGCATAACAACAACTCACCGTGGGCAGCTGGCCTGAGAGCAGGTGACTGTCCTGGGCCAGCATATTGGACACCATGATGGCTGGGAGGTCCATGGCCTGGTAAGGGTAGGCAGGGAGTAGTCCGTTGGGTGTGAGGCCGTGGCACAGGGAGTGGTAGCTGGCTTCGTGGTCTCCCAGGTGCAGGAGGGATGGCTCAGGAAGGTTGGGAGGTGTTATCGGGGGGATTTCATAATCTTCGTTGCTCTCGTTCTGGCTGTTGTAGGTCTAAAACACCAAAAGGGCATGTTTCAGAGGTTAGTGTCTCACAACTGGACTGTGCACCAATAACAGCACCAACAATTACTACCATTTGTCAAAGTATAAAAATGATAGTTTCACTGCAGAGAAGATGTCCCAGAAGGCCAAGATGGCCCCATGGCCTGTCAGACATCCCTAGATGGGACCCCTCCTTAACAGAGGGAGGTATACAGGGTCAGAAATCCATACATTGGCCAGAGATAGAACAGTAGGCAGGGTACTTGCCTTGCATGCAGTTGACCTGGCATCCAATATGGCCCCCTAGTCCCCACCAGAAATGATTCCTGAGTGCAGAGATAGGAGTAAACCCTAAGCATCACCAGGTATGGTCCCAAAACCAAAACAAACAAATAAAATAAATCCATAGGTGTATGTACAACACTCAGAGCAACCAAGGACTCTCCTGGTCATTCTCATTTGGTAAATGTTACAAATACTTCAAATACTTAAGCACAACTTAAGAACCACTCTGCACAGTCTTCCTTCCCATTTCCCACTCCCTGTGTACTTTACCCACTCACTGAGCTCATCGAAAGCTCCAGTATAATTTTGAACAGAAATTCTAAGTAGGGGCACCATTTTTTTCTTCTTATCTTACATATTGCTATGTTTATTATGTTTTCCATTGGAGGGAAACAGCACTCTAGTAGTGTTGGAATATTTTATACACGAAACCCTACCATATAGTGCTAAAATAAAATTTCTATTAAAAGGCCATTTCTTTTTGTTTGTTTTGGGTTTTTTTGGGGGGTGGTCACATCTGGTGGTGCTCAGAGTTATTCTGGCTCTATGCTCAGAAGTCACTCCTGGCAGGCTTGGGGACCAGATGGGATACCAGGAATGGAAGCACTGTCTGTCCTGGGTTCACCGTGTGCAAGACAAATGCCCTTCCATTGTGCTATCTCTCTTGTCCCTGAAAGACCATTTCTAAAGAAAAGAAATAAGGGGCCGGAGAGATAGCATGAGGTAGGGCGCTTGCCTTGCATGCAGGAGATGGTGGTTCGAATCCCAGCATACTATGTGGTCCCCTGAGCCTACCAGGAGTGATTTCTTTGCATAGAACCAGGAGTAATACCTGAGTGCTGCCGGGTGTGACCCAAAAACCAAAAAAAAGAAAAAGAAAAGAAAAGAAATAATATAAACCAGAGTAGAAATCAACAACATAAAAACAAATAAAATATATAAAGAATTATGAAACCCTGGGGTGAGGCCTTTTTGTAATCAGGTCAAGGATTTTTTCTCCCATTTTCTCCATTTTTTCTGGACCTATGCAAACATTGGCGATTGCCACTATCACACCTTTACTATATTTTTTTACTCTTATCCTTTAAGGAAAAAAATACAACTTACTGAACTTAAAAACAAACTACTGTAGTAGAATGCCTGTCTCAAAAACAGGCAGGGGATGGGAAGGGGGGAGGGGATAGTGTTGCACTGGTGAAGGGGGGTGTTCTGGTTATGACTGTAACCCAAATATGATCATGTTACTTAAATAAAAATATATTTAATAATAATAAAAAATTATGAAACCAAGAGCTTTTTTAAAAGAGAATAAACAAATTAGACAAACCGTTGGCAAGACTCACGAGGAAAGAAAGGAAAATATTCAAAGAAATTAGATCAAAAATGAAATGGGGAAAGGTTACAACAGAACCCCAAGAAATTCAAGACATCATGAGAACTTATAATGAAATACTGTACTCTGTTAAGCTAGAGAACTTAGAAGAAAAGGACAGCTTTCTGGAAAAATATAACCTCCCAATATTGAATGAGGAGGAAGTAAGAAAATTGAAACAGTAATTAAGAAACTCCCCAAGAATAAAAGTCCAGAACAAGATGGGTTTATGAGTGAGCTTTATCAAAAGACCATTTCTAATTTGTCGAGGTGCTTCTATTTATTTTTATTGTGCATTAATTGGTAAGTTTATTAAATTCTTTCCCCCTGCCTCTACTGAAGGGCTCCAGTGATTTTTATCCTCAAATTCATTGAACAGCAAATGGCTTCTTCACTTGGTTTTTCTGATGTAAAACTATCTTGCTTTTATTATACCATGTATTCTTGCGCATTGTTGGACTTTGCTGGTAAGTTGTATGAGTTTTTACATCTAGTTTCTTTATAGATTGGCCCTGTAAAAATTTTTTCTCATAGGTCTTTATTGGGTCTTGATGTCCAAATTATGTTTAGGGGAACCATTCCTTCTAAGAGATTTGATTTAGGAGAAGAAATATGTGTGAATTGGACCTGACAAAACACACAGGAGGAGTAATGAGACAGAATGGGGTATTCCATAAACAGCTGTTCAATTAGCAGGCTGGGCAGAGAAGAGTCAGAACTATCTATATAAAGAGATTCTGGTGGAGAATATTCGAGTCTATGAAGAACACCACCAGTATTGGGGAATGAGATGGTAAATATTAGAATATATCATGTGTAAAATAAATAAATGAACAAAACATTTGAGTGTTACCACTTCTAGCACTTTCCTGTTCTATGACAAACAAGCTGAGTGAATTGTGTTTTGGACTGGCCGCTGGATGAAGGCTGTCTGGCAGTATTGAAAAGTGAATGTGCTGAGCAGTGTGACTGAGCTGAACTGGAGGACAGTGATGGTGAAAGCTCAGAAACTGTGGTGTCTAAACATCTGTTTGAAGTCCAGACTGTATCCTCAGGCAGTTCAACACCCTGGAAGGAGCTGCTAGCCAGCTCTGCACCCATAGGAATAAAACTATGAGGGGGAAGTACCCAGCCACACTCAAGCTTTCCTTAGACCCAGAGATCAAGTAAGCAGAGGGCATCCCAGATCTTGGTATTGATCATTGGGGAATAACCTTCACCTTTAAACTGTGAGACCCAGAATCACATTTCTTATGTGGAGGGCTGATTCAATACTCATGTTTTCTACCTCATCCAGGACAGTCCATGCAGGACTGGGAGCTTTGCTCTGTCTAGCCTCTCTTTTTCCATCTTCTCCAAAGTGTGTTATAGAATTACTGAATATCCCTAATTCCTTGATGTCTGCATGACATTCAGTGTTACCATGATTCCTCATGAGTGACCACCTTGATGACTTGAGGTGTCCCTCTGACTCCTTAGGTCTGTTGACCCACACAAGGGAATTTTGACACATCTAATTTGCCAGTTGTGTGCCTGGAATTCTTTAGCTGGGACTAGCTGACATGATTTGTCTCCTTAACCCCCTCTAGGCTTCCTGGAAGAGTTCTCTCCCAGGTTAGAGATGAAGAGGGCACATAACTTTTCCAGTTTTTAAAATAAACCTGAGAATTTGTTCTCATCAAGTAGTGGTATTTGAGTGCAGAGGCACAAATAAGCCCTGTATATCTCCTTAATACACAAAAAATCCCATAAATGTTAACACTGTTGTAATATTGTATCTGTGGTACCTAAATTATAATTTAAATTAAATTATAACTTAAATTTTTAATTTTAAAAAATAGGGTATGCTGGGTGCTGGAACACAGTGGGTGTAGTGTTTGTCTTGCAAGTAGCCAACCTATGTTGTTCCCCAGCATCCCAGGTGGTCCTGTAAAACCTGTCTGAAGAGCTGAGTCTCCAGAAGGCTCCTACCTAGTCTACAACCAGACTTTCCTTCATGAGAATTCTTTGTAGAATCAAGCCCACCTGCCATCTTTGCTGACTTTGCCCAACTTTTATTTGCTCAGCTCCCAGACTTCATGTGAGGGTATGACTGCTGAGCATTGTAGGTGTTCAGTTAGAGTCTGGCAAACGTATGCTGAAACTGCAGGCTACCCTCGGTTCATATTTCATCTCAGTGTTTCTGTATCACTGTCCCCATACTGCAAAAGACCTTTGGTCCTCTGTTGCTCATCTCTGTCAACAGCGGCTTCCAGGTCGGGGCCCCCAGGACCCAGAACAGACATCCAGAGACTGCTCATTCCACACACAAGCCTGTTGCTTTTAGTTAAAAATCCAAATCCTCCACACACTGGAACTGTCCCAATCGACCAGAAGCCTTTTTGCAAAAATAAGCATATGCTGTATCAAAATATTGGAATAACACAATTATGACAATTCATTTAAAGAGGCAATTAGCACACTTAAAAATAACTAAAGATGTGAATAAGGACAAGCCTCCTCTAAATGCAATCAAATCCCTAATTTACCTGCTACTGATTACATTGGTATCTACAGTACATTAGTCATGCCCCCTGACTTTGTCCATGCCCCATGGACTTTGTCTCCACTGAGCCTAAGAGTTCTTTAAAAAAAACAAACAAACTATTATGCTCTGTTTTACAGATAAAGATAAAGCTTAGAGGGTGGAGGTGACACCCAGCAAAGAAATCTTGGGGGAATTTTTGCCCAGGTCTTGCAACTCTGACTCCCAAATTTCCCCACAAGGCACCAAAGTCTTTGTAAGATTTTTATTTCTCTCGGTGAAGAAAGACCAACCACTCAGGGTCCCTAATTTGCTATTCTGTCCTTACAAGAAGAGTAGAAAAGATGTCAGGTTGTCAGAGCCTCTGAAAGTCAAAAACATGAACAAATCCTTATAAGGAAAGAATCCAAAATGAAAAATCTAGAGTATTTCACTTAAAAAAAAAAGTTGTGTTTCTCTTTAAGCAGGAAATAAGTTCAATCAATTATTTATATTGTGAGGAAAATTATTTAAATGTGTGTATTCTAATTTAGAACATTTATTGAGGTGAAATTTATATACCATTAAATTAACCCATGAAAAATAAATGGTATTAAACACATTTACAATGTTTCACAACTACCATGTAGCTTTATATTTTCCTCATCTTTACAGGGACTCCCATGTCCATTCAGCAGTTTCACACTATTTCTGGTCTTCCAGTTCAGTTCCTTCTCTCTGCCTACGTGCATAGTATCTGTGTAGATTTACTTGTTGCGGGTACTTTGATCAAAACAGTATCAAATGATTTGATGTCCTATATCTGACTTTAACTTAGCATCCAATTTTGATCCAAGTTGTAACATGTATTAATAGTTCGTTCCTTTGCGTTGCAAAATAATGCTTTCTTATATATATATATATATATATATATATATATATATATATATAATTTCACATTGTGTTTGTCCCGTCATCCATGGATGGCATGGGACTATTTATCTTGTTAGGCTATAAACAAATATATCCATATATTTTCATGCCTTTTTCTAGTGCTTTGGGGGTGCATATAACTAGGGTGAACTGCTGGAATGTTAATTCTCTGTGTTTAACTTTTTGAAGACCATTCAATTATTTCCACCATGACTGCATAAATTACATTTTCACCAACAGTATCTTCACATGCTAATCAACACTTATGTTCTGTTGCTTCTTTTACAGCTATCCTTGAAGATGTAAAGTTGTACTTCAGTTTTGGTCTAATTTTCTTTTGTGATCAAAGATGTTAAGTCTCTTTTCATAGGTTTCTTTTTGCATATCTAATCTGGAGAAATATCCACTCAATTCTTTTGCCCAAATTTAAACTGAATGGCATTTTGGTTGTATTATAAGAGTTCCTTATGTATTATAGATACTAAATTATTATAAAATAAAATTGGCAAATATATCCCCATTCTGTAAGCTATCAATTCTCTTCCTTACTTTTCCTTTAATGCACAAAAGTTTATCATTTTGAAGCTGCCCAATTCATCTAATTTTTCTTTTGTTGCTCATGTTTCTAAGACTTTATAACTAGAACCAAATTCTAAAGGGTTACTCTGGTGTTTTCTTCAACAAAAATTATAGTTTGAAACTGATTCTTTGTTATGAATCCATTCTGAGGTGAAACTACTTTACAATAGTAAAAGTAAGTAAAGTACTTACTCCACAGGGAGTACGTACAATGTCACCACACCACGTCTACCACCAAAAAGGCAATAACCCTCTACCATAGTCCACAAAACTGTTCCCTTCAACTCTACCTGGCCCTGAGGTAACCTCAATTCTATTCTCAGAGTGGATGGGTTTTCTCTCCCAGGACACTCTCCATTTTCTTGATCTGTTTCTTTATATCCCAGCTTCAAGTGAAATCATTTGGCACTTGCCTTTCTCCTTCTGACTTTTGTTTAGCACAAACTCCTTTAGCTTATGGATCCATTTTAAACTTTCATAGATAGCATGAAGCAGAGTCCAATCTCATTTCAATGGTCTCAGAACAATCTGATGAATAAATTGTTCTTTTCCCCCTGAAGCACCTTGGCACCTCAGTAGAAAATTAACTGGCCTTTGATGTAGAGGGCTTATACCAGAATTCTTACTTTTAATTTTTTGTCTATTCTTTACAAATATCACAGTTTTGATTACCATGGCCTTGCAGAATTTGGGAAGAACAATTCTAGCTTAATTCTTTTTCTTTTTATCTGTGACTCTTCAGAGCCTTCTCACAGTTTCACAAGGACTTGGGTCAGCAATTCCATTTCTGTTTAAAAAGGCAAACGGATGGGGCCGAAGCTAAAGCATAGAGGGTAGGGCATTTGCCTTCACATGGCCAAGCCAGGTTTGGTCTCCCACATTCCATATGGTTCCCCCAAGCCTGCCAGGAATAACCCTGAGCACTGCCAGGTGTGCCCCAACCCCCCAAAAAGGCAGGTGGAAATTTGATAGGCATTTCATTGACTCTGTAGATCATTTGGACAGTGCTACCATCTTGGCAGTTTTGTCTTCTAATCTGCAATCACAGGACAACCTTTTTTACACAAAGAACTTCTTTTAATTTCTTTAATTTTCTTTCAATAGTTTGTGGTTTTCTATGCTCGAGTCTCTCACTCTTTACTTAAATTTCTCCCTATATATTTTTTGGATGCTATACATATATGGAATTATTTTCTTAGTTTCCTGTTAGATGATTTATTGCTGATTTCTAGAGACCCAACTAATTTTTCATGTGTTGATCTTGCATGTGAAGTTTTGTTGAATTAGATGACAATAAATACAAAGTACTTTAATTCCTTTATTAAAAGATAAAAAATTAATATTTTGATTAAAGTGAATGAATCCAGTATATGACATTTATAATGGGCATGCCTAAAATAAAATGACACAAGTTTAAGAATAAATAGATTTATCAGGCAAATAAAAAGCAGAAGTGGCAAAATTAATAACAAATTAAGTATAATTCACGGAAAATCATTATAAAGATCAAGAAGAATACTTAAGTTGACAAATGATACAATCTACTAAGAGGAAATGACAGACATAAACTTTTATAGAGACTGATAAACCACAGATATAAAGTAAAAAACCGTTAAAAGTACAAAGGAGATTTATCAAAATAAATATGATATATTAACATAATAAGACCCAAATACAAATGTATCTCCTCCAAAATCCACAAATTAGTCATAAAAAAAGACTAAGGATAGCTGGGGTCAGGGTAATAGGCTAGTGGTGAGGTATTTGCTTAGAATGCTTCCAACCTGGGTTCAATGCCCAGTTCCCCATAAGGTCACCCAATCCTGCCAGAAGTAATTCCCCAATGAAGAGGCAGAAGTAACCCCTGAGTGCAGAGCCAAGCGTAACCCCTAAGTTCAGAGTCAGAAGTAAGCCCTAGGGGTGATGCAAAGACAAAACAAAACAAAACTAAGGATAACAGAGATAAATAATACAAGATACCATTTTGTGTTTGTCCCTATACATAAAGAACACACATTCTTGGACCAGGAGATTGCTCAACATAGTGTGTGTGTTGGGAGACCCAGCATCACACTGTTCCCCTTAGCACCAGGAGAATAACACCTGAGCATCAGTAAGTGTGGCTTCCAAAACAGAAAAAAGTAAAAGTAATCTTCTAAGTAATTTCTGACTGAAGAGGCAATGGTAGCTGAAATCACATTGTGACCGGTGTGCTGCCCACAAAACCCTGGAGACCTACGCACTGGGGAACTGATCATTTATAACCTAATGAATTTATTTAAAAAATTAAATGAACTCATACTCATGAAGCTAGAAATTAAATAACAAAATTAATCATATCAGTAGATTACCAAAATAGAAAAAAATAGACAAAACCCATTTAAGGGGGCCAGAGTGATACCACAGTGGTAGAGCATTTGCCTTTCATGCAGCTGACCCGGGATGGACCCAGGTTTGATCCCTGGCATCCCATATGGTCCTTCGAGCCTGTCAGGAGAGATTTTCTAAGTGCAGAGCCAGGAGTAATCTCTGAGCACCACCAGGTGTACCCCAAAAACAAAAACAAAGACAACCTATTTTAAGGGGCCAGAGAAATAGCACAGTGAGTAGGTCATTTGCCTTGCATCCAGATGACCTGGGTTTGATCCCTGGCATCCCTTATTGTCCCCAAACCTGCCAGGAGTAATTCATGAATGCAGAGCCTGGAAAACCTTTGAGCACCACTGGGTATGGCCGAACACCCCCTTCAATTTTAAAGGCTAGTAAGACATGACTGACATAAATAATAACAGATGCGGTTAGAGAGATATTACAACAGGTAGGACATTCACCTTGCACATAGCTGACCTGGGTTGCACATCTTTGGCACATCCCTTGCCCCCACTCAGATCCTAGGGCCTCCAGCACCATCAGAGGAAATGGGCATGAAGGGAGGGACGTCACAAAACAGCCTCACTCGTACTGCAGGGCTCTGAACCAAAATGGCCTTGCGGAGGTTGCTCAGCTCTCTTGCTCCTGTGAACTCTAGTCAGTTGGACACCTAAGCAGCCACTTTTCAGTAAACCCCAAATTTTGCAGAGTTCCTAATAGTTCTTTTTGCATATTTCAAATATTCCCCCAGCTCTCTGCGCGCGCGCGCGCGCACACACACACACACACACACACACACACACACACACACACACACACACACACACACGTTGAAGACTCTTACAATACATTATCCATGACCACCTGCAGAAGGAATACACCAGATTGATTAGATTAATATGGGAACATTTCAGCCCTGACACCTACTTGTGAGAGTCCTTTGGCAACTTCTCTCAACTGTCTCCTCCCTGCTGTCCCCATCTATAAAACCCCACTCCTGTCCTGGCAGGGAGCCAGCAAGCATTCTACAAGGAAATGTGAAAACATAGATAGACGTACCTGGTCCAATCCTACCTCCAGGGGACATGTGTGTGGGGAGAGAGGAGACAAACTGCAGAAGTAAACTAAATATGTCTTTTTAAAAATAAAGCTTTATTATTTATTGATTGGTTTTTGGGCCACACCAGCAGCACTCAGGGATTACTCCTAGCTCTGCACTCAGAAATTGCCCCTGGCAGGCTTGGGGGGTCATATGGGATGTCAAAGATCGAACCTGCATCTGTCCTGGGTCAACTGCGTGCAAGGCAAACACCTACTGCTGTGGCAGTACTCTGGCACTACTCTCTGGCACCTAAATACGTCTTAAATTGCATTTCCATGTCCCAGATGAAGGTTCAGCAAGGAAATAAAAAATATATGGAGACAGAGGTAAATTGTCCTCTTGTGTGGGATCATTTTCCATAGTGTCACCTATAGCTCTAAAATTCCAAATTTTGGGGTTAAATGAGGGGAGGGAGGAAAAAAGGGAGGGAAGGAGAGAGAGAGAGACAGAGACAGAGAGACAGAAACAGACAGAGATACAGAGACAGACAGAGACAGAGAACAGCAGGTAAGGAGCTTTCCTTGCTCAAAGCCTACCAGGTTTGATCCCTGGCACTGCATGTGATGCCTCAAAAACTCTAAGAGTAAAATTGAGTGTAGATCCAGGGGTAAATAGGGTATTCTCCCCCCCCCCCACGAAACCCCACAAATAAAACAATCAAAAGCAAAAGCAAAACTGTCCTGATTTGACAATAAACAAGAAGATCACCTGTCAGCTACTTTAACAAATAAAGCCCATGCCCTGTCAGAACATCTCAGCTCCAGATCTTCATGCTGCTCAGTGTCTACATTGTTTTACAAGGAAAATGGCATCTCGAAGCTGAAACCTTCCCCACCACAATGCACCCAGTGCTGTAACTCCAGGGGGCGTGTACCAGGCTTTTATGAATTCAGCAGGGAATGAAATGCAATTTTGCCAGGTTTGTCTGTGTCCATAATGACCACGTCAAATTAATCATTTTGGCTAATATCCCTGTGCCACCTGTCCCAGAGATGTTTAATAGAATCTTTCTGATTCATGTCTTGCCATTCATCAGCACTGGGGTATTGTCACCCTTCTAAAAATCAGTACAATTACACCTTCCGATGGGGTTATCATTTTCCCGGAGATGAAAATGCTTCTTAAAATAAATAAATAAGAGCCCATGCCATCTATAACTGTAACGGGAGTGAAAAGCCATCCTGTAAATGGGGATTCTGGAGGAGGTGGGGGTGGGGAAAGTAGGAATCACATTAAGCCTTTATTTACAGGCAGAACCTGTAAATAAGAAAGGCAGTGCCTGTATCAGTAAGGCAGAGCCGAGGCAGCAAGGCTGGGGAAAGTGGTATTATGACCAGCCTGCTGGCATGACTGAAACATTTGGCTCAGGACAAACATACATCATTGTGGAACCATGAGAAATGTCCATGTAAGACATCTTGTGTTAACTAAAACAATATATAAGGGAATAAATTTAATTTTAAAAATGACTTAAGGCAAAATTTAAAAATAAACTGTTACAAAATTAAACTAACAATGTACCTAGGGGTGAAGAGAGCTCATGAATGGACTCAGAGTTCAGATCTTGAGAACCACCAGGTGGCCCTCCTGGTCTCTGGCAATGCAAGGCTTAAGCAGGTCCAGACCTCGGGCCTGATCCTTAACTGCCAGGCCTGATTGGTCAAGTATTGTTCGTTTATTTGTTTGTTTTGCTTTTTGGGTAACACCAAAAAGATCAGGTGTTGCTCCTGGCTATGCACTCAAAAATTGCTCCTAGCTTGGGGGACCATATGGGATGCGGGGATCCAACTAAGGTCCATCCTGGGTCAGCCGCGTGCAAGACAAATGCCCTACCACTTGCGCCTTTGCTCCAGCCCCAGAGTATTGTTTTTTAAATTTGTCTTAGGCACCATGGTTTATAATGATAGTCATAGAATTTCATGTATAACACATTCCAGGACCCCCACCAGAATGTCTGTGTCCTGCCACTATTGTCCCACAGTGTCCACTCCTCTTCCTTTCCTCCCCTGTAGTCATCTTCCTACTGAAGACCAGCTTCAGTTGGCTTTATGCTTTTGTTGTTCACCTACTATGTTTCTTTATAACTAGAAGTGAGAGGGATCATTTGTGTCTGTTCCTCTCCCTCTAACCAACTTCACTCAACATGATACAATCCACATAGCAGCAAACTGCATGGCTCTATTAAAATATAAAGCATTATATCCTGTTGTGTATATATACCATAGTTTCTTTATCCAGTCATCTATGCTCAGACACTTGAATTTTTTCCGATTTTGACTATTGTGAATACTGCTACAATGAACACAGGAATCCATTGGCCAAGTATTGCCAGAAGGGAATTCTGGCAACATTGAGTCACCTTTGGTGTCCCACCTCCAAGAGGAAACAAAAAAATTTTAAGGGAAAAAACCCCCACAAATATCCACTCAGAAATTATTAGTGACTCTCAGAGTAAGTTCTTCTGGCTTATCTACTTTATGGTGCCAAGAGAGCTTAAAGAAAGGCTAGGGATAACTTGGGGCCACAGCATACAAGAGTAGGGGCTGCATAATATGAGAATAATACCCAAAGACAATAGAAATGATGGGTGGCAAGTGCAGTTAAGACAGAGAAGTGACTGCTATGACAATAAAAGTTGGAAATGATCGCTCTGGACAATAACTGGGAATTGAAAGGAAGTAAAGTAATATGCATGATACTCCTTCAGTAATGCTTTTGCAAAACACAGTGCCGAGAGAGAAAGAGAGAGAGAGAGAGAGAGAGAGAGAGAGAGAGAGAGAGAGAGAGAGAGAGAGAGAGAGAGAGAAGAAAATTAACTGCCATAGAGGCAAGCTGGAGGTGGGATAGGAAGGATAGGAGGGTGATTGGGAAAACTGGTAGCAAGAAATGAGCACTGGTGGAGGGATGAGTGTTGAATATTGTATGACCAAAACACAACTATAAACAAAATTTTAACTCTGTATCTAACAATGATTTAATTTTAGAAATTAAATAAAAATAATATTTTAAAACAATTTTAAAAAACAGTGGGGGCTGGTCTAAGCACCAGGCATAAACTCACTGTGCAGATGAGGAAGCTCTCTCTCCAGTAAGTGGGAGACTTTTCTTTATTTTAATAACCTTTTATAACCACTTCTCCAACTGCCTCTTTGACACCTTCCCTTGGGTGTTTTAAAAGGAGAGGTCAGTAAACTTCTTCTGCACAAGTCCACATAATAAATATTTTTTATTTTGTGGGTCATAGAGTTTCTGTCATAACTATTTAACTCAGCTACAGTAGTATGAAAGTAGCTGTGGGCAATATTTAGGTTAACAAGTGTAAACGGGCTCCAATAAAGATTTATTTATAAACAACAAATTGAGTGCCAGGGGTTGCTGACCCCTAACCAAGAGGTGGTCTTTCATCCCCATCAAACTTTCACCATCTCCCATGCAATCTATTTGAGTTAAAAAAAAGTTCTTGCCTGGCCTTTTCACTAGAATGGAAAGTAAATTCTATCCTCTCATGGATCACTGAACTCTCCCACATGTGAGGATGGGTCATTGCTAGTCCCTCACAGGTAGAGGCCCTCAATCAGCAGTTGCTGAATGAAAGAATGCATGAATAAAAGAAGGAAAATTGGGTTCACAGTTGCATCTACAGAACAAGAAACATTGCCCAGCATGCAGCAGGTTCACAGTGATCAACCCTATTATGAGCTGCTAGAGGAGCCACCAGGACCAGTCCAGCATTTCTGGTAGACCCATGCTGTGCCGTGGATCAAATGTGAGGCCTCAGATGTGCACTCCTGCCCTTTAAGCTCTCTCTCCAACCCCTGAAGCCTTTGTTAATAGGAGAATGTTTAAACGAGTTTATGAAAGGAAGATGCGTTCTGGCCAATGGTGGCTTCAGCACCTTCCACGTAAAAGTGAAGAAGTGAGTACTGATCAGAGCTGGAGAGACAGTACAGTGAGTAGGACGCTTACTTTGTTCTTGTTTCTTTTTTTCTTTTCAATATTTTTAAAGATATCTGTATTGATTTATTTCTTGGGGGCCACACCTGGCAGCACTCAGGAGTTACTCCTTCCTCTGTGCTCAGAAATTGCTCCGGCAGGCTCAGGGGACCATATGGGATGCCGGGATCTGAACTCATGTCTGTCCTGGATTGGCTGCGTACAAGGCAAATGCCCTACCGCTATGCTATCTCTCCTGCCCCAGGACACTTACTTTGAATGTGGCCCCAGCACCACATCTCCTGAGCATAGCCAGGAGTGATCCCTGAGCACAGAGCAAGAGGAAGCCCTGAACAATGCTTGGTGTACTTCTCCAACTATTCCCACCTTAAAACAAAAAACAAAAAACAGGAGTTTCATGACAAACTCATTCTAGCTGGGTCGTGAGGGTCTTCTGCCTCCCAATCATAATTATCATCTTACTGTGACCTTGCCTGTCCCAAGCAGGCAGTGTGACCCTGGGACGCCTGCTTTTCCCTTCTAGGCTTCAATTGAAAAGAGGGAGTGGGACCAAATGACAAGAAGCCTAAATTGAATTCATGAATGTGCCTCTGGTTTGCAGGTACTTGAGCAGACAGGAGGCTGTGCTGGCTTTAAAAGCATTTTAAAATGATGAGTAGGCTCTCCAGTTGTTTCCGTGTTCAAATAGCTTCTGGGGAAAAAATTATGTCTATTTGCAGCTTTTTTTTTCCTTTTCCATTTCTACCTTTTGAAAAGGATAGAAATAGCATCGTCTAAAAATCTGCCAAGCCAGCTGGCTGGGGATGAAGGCATTGACATTCTGGTAGACAGAGAGCCTTGGTGAGTGCTGAGAACCTCTGATGCTGGGCAGGAAGTTCCCAGCTTCAGAGAAGGGTCTTAGCACCTGTCAGACGTCAAGCCTGGCAGGGGCAGACACTGCAACATCCCCAGGAACAATGAGATCAGCACTCTATGAGCCCTGTACTGTAGGCTTCAGGACCACCATACACCCAGATATATTTGTCACTCTACACAGGCCTGATCCCTGTCGTTCATCCTTAGCACTGCCAGGTCACATTTCCACTTAGCCAGACAGTGATGCCTAGGTTTGGTTTCAGCATGCTAAACCTGCTCTGAGAAGTCTGAAGCAAACCTTTTTTCAGACCCCATGCTCCTATTTATATGGTAGCTTTCTTTTGTCTGGTTGGTTGATTGAGCCCATAGTGTTCAAGGACCTCCTCCAGGCAATATGCTTAGGATTTACCCCCAGCAGTGCCTGGGGGATCATGTGCTGGAGATCAAACCTAGGGCTCCTGCATGCAAAGCCTTTACAAAGCCTTTAAGCTGTTTACCCAGCCCTAACATGCCCCCAGTATCTCATAAGTGATGTACAACTCAGAGCACATACCCTCCTTTCAGGTCTGTCTGGCCCCTGTGAGCTGGCTCATGTTGGGTCTTGGAGCATGAGAAGTAGAACAACATCTGGGTAGTCTCCATTCTCGCATTAGTCTGTCCTGCTTCTCTGCTGCTTTGTTTTAACAGTAATAATGACATCAAGAATTTATAGGGCACTTACCACACGCTAAGTGCATCCCCATTCTATGTGCTTGTCATACATGAAATTATTCGTTGTCACAAAAGTCTTGGAGGAGGAGGATATCATTATATCCATAGGGGGAGGGGGAAAAGCAAGTTCAACTTGGGGAAGTGACCCCAGCAGGAGAACCCAAGGTTGCCTGTCTTGTATATGACTCAGAGCAAGCTCTGTGAGGGTCTCCCATGTAAACAGATGCAGCCCAGACAAGGTCGAGTGCTTGAACAAATGCAGATGTGACGTGTGTCCCTGTCAGCAGATGTGAGTGCACCTGTAGACTAGGCATTCATCCGTTACCCTCTCTCCAAGGAACTCAGCCCCTATAATGTACCAGGACCCTGCTCCTCAAGACTCACGGTCCAGGAAAGAGGGATCCAGGTTACAAACCAGCAAAAGAACACATGTGTTTGTGCATGTGCAAGTGAATGTAGGTGCAGGTGAATTGTGTGCAGGTGGTGGGTATGTGTCTAGAGAAGAATGTGGGAAGGGTGATTCTTGCTTAAAATAGGCCCCGAGCCAGTTGCTGTTCTAAACAAGGCACTGAGAGAAGCCAAATACAACAGAGAGGGCTTGAGACCTGCAAGTCCGCCTGCAGTAGCTCTGCACACAGAATCACACTCGTGCATGAGTGCATCTCTGTGCAAGTGTGAGTGGGGGTGTGTGTGTGTGAGGTGAAGTATATGAGTACATGCCTGTGAAGTGCAAGAGTGGATCTCTGTGTGTGTCTGCATGGGTGGAGTGTGTGTCAATGTGTGTGAGGTGTGTTTGCATTGGTGTGTCTCTGTGAGAATGTGTGTGAGCTATGAGTGTTTTTCTCTGTGTTTGTCTCTATGTGTGTCTGAGATGTGTGAGTATATATCTGTATGTGAGTGAATGTATATGAGTTGCCTATGTGTGTGTCTGTGAGGTGTGAAGTATGTTTCTCTGTGTAAGTATGTTTGAATGTGTTTATGTTTCTATTAATGTATCTGTGAGGTGTGCAAGTATTTTTGTGTGTCTATGTTTATGTGAGAGAGAGTGTTACATACACACACATACAGGGAACTTTCTCTCTATGTGATAAGCCAGCTGGCTGATCTGGCCAGATTCACCTAAAACTGATACCTACCTCCTGACCCCCAGACAGATACCATGGGTTTTCACTCCTTGGTGAAGAACAGGACTCCAACAGAAAGTGCTATGTCAGCGCATATAGCTCAATATTGCGGCCTGAACCAGAGAACAACTCTGGATAAACAGCCCTAGGTGGAGGGGAAAATCTAGCTCAGCATCTCCTATGTTCATAGGCTCCTTGTGACTCAGCCCCCCGCCCCAAGGCAATCACATGAGGTCCTGGGAATGTCCCAAAGACTCACACTTACCTGCCCATGAAAAGGCCTAAGAACTGATGAATTTGGGGACTACAGGGCTGAGATGGGTCAGGGGAGCCAGATGGTATTAGGGATCAAACCCCAGGGCTGGCTGCATGAAAGGCCTTGGTATCTGCTCTCTCCCTGTGTCTCTATCCCTGTCTTTCTGTCTGTCTCTATTTTTCTGTTTCCGTCTCTCTATTTCTCTGTCTCTATCTTTGTCTATCTCTCTCTCTTTTTCTCCCTATCCCTCTCTCCCACAAAGCAGATTTCTAGTGCTGTGAATGTGCTTCTAGCAAAGGCATAGCCAATTATTTTCACAGACATGCCCTTGGGTGAGCAGGTGGGCACGTTTCTATTGTGAGACTACCCAGTAGAACAACTGGGTCTCAGAGCTTGTGAGACCTAGAACATGTCTTCCAAAGTAGCTGCACCAACATATACAGCAAAGCATTATGGAGCATTCAAGTACTGTCCAGAATGGGAGTTTTCTGTGTTTTTCATTTCATCATTACTGTCTTACTAATTTTTATCTTCCGTTTCATTAGGGTGAGGAGAGTATTTCCCAAATATCAAAATAACTTCTCTACCCCTATTACTGCCACGAGGAATGAGTCAAGTCCAGGGAGGGTGAGAGCAAGAGAGCAAGAACAAGAGAGAGAGAGAATTAAAGAGCCAGCATGTACTTAGTGACCCATGCAGTGCCTGCCCTTCATGTTGGAGGCCTTGGGTTCCATCCCTGGTACTGCACACACACAAATACACCACTCAGAGCTTCTCCATATTTATCAATGATACAGATCCATATAACCTCCTTCTCTCTTCCCTTGAAGGATCCTTGCAGCACTGCTGACAGCCAGGATAACACAGATGGCCTCAAAGGCCTTGAGCCCTAGCTTTCCTCAAGGGGCTCCTAGAAGTCCCATCTCCCTGTGCAAAGCAAGAACAGATCTGCAAAATCCCCTCCATCATTCTGTCCATGACTCAGGGTTTACCTGATCCTTCTTCTCATCCCTCACCAATCCAACTCACCCTCCCCGCAATGCCAACTGTACTCTCACTGTCCTGGGAGCTAGTCTCTGGATAGGAACAAACCTCTGGGTGTCCAGCTGGTATGTTTGTGTGTGGGGCGGTTGTTGTCACTGTTCTATGTTATTGTCTTTCCAAGGAAAAAGTTCTAAGGTTTGCTAAAGTATCATTTAGAAAAGTGAAGCAAAAATACTTCTGTTTATGAGAGATACATTCAGTTTGCATTTTGACCTGTTTAATGTCCGTCTTTTAGGAATGAAAGGAGTATTATTTAAAACTGTACACAATTTGCTAGTCAGAACTATCTTGGAATATCTCATGGTCATTAGTTTTCAACATAGCATCAAGTATTTTGAAAACATGCCTGGTATTAACTCTTGTTTAAACAGAATGTATGATATTTTGTTAGAATGGGAATGTGCTATTTTCCTAAGATAAGTGCCTTAAACATAGTTTGTCTATTTTTCTTATCCTTAGTCACAGAAAAAGGACTGTGCCATACACATAGTTGCATGGCTCAGGCCCAATACACTGGCCCACAAGAGGGCTTCAGGAGCTGCATGTAACAGCCTCTTGCTCACCCCATCTGAGTTCTTAGTAAATCTACTGAAGCCCCTTCCTAACCCCTCCCAGTCCCATTCCAACCCCTTCCCACTACCTTTCCCAGCCCTTCATAATAGCCCCTTCCCAGCCTCCTCCCAATCCCTTCCCAGTACCCCTCCAGCCCTCTCCTGATCCCTTCTCTCTTTCCTCCTTTTCCTTGAATCACAAATTCCAATTAAACACAAAACAAAATAAAACTCGCAAGCATCAAGGATCACCAGCTGGTGGAGCTGGTTACCCCTGCTCTCTTAACTCTTCATCTCCAGGCTCCCCAAGTGACTGACCCACAATTATTTCAACTCTCCCACTTTACAGAGCTGGATTTTGAGACTCAGTGAGGTAAAAAAAAAATTTGCTCAAGGATGAAGCCAATGCAAGAGTGACTCTGAGCTCACTCTCTTGTCCCCTGTCAGGAACGGCTGGGATGAAGGGGCCAAGCCTGGAAGTGGCCATAGCTTCCTGCCTTGACTTTGTACCCATCACAGTAACAAGCTTGGAGGATGTGAGAAACTGGTAACCTTAGACCCAGGATGACCTTTGTCAGTGGGAATGTGACATGAATCACCACAGCTCAGCAAAGCTAGCTGGTCCTCAGAGCCCAGAGCTGGAGGGAACAAGGATCCCACACCAAGAAGGGGCAGGGAGAAAACATGAACTAAATTCACATATTGAAAGGGACATATCTTGACATATTTTATAAGAAAAATGTTTCCCACACCACCTCTTCCATTTGTACCCTGAACTAAGACTAGCATTTGCTAGATGAACTGATGACCTCTCCATGTGCTAAGACTTCTGGATCTGATTGGGCTCCTGAGCCCATCATGCTCTCTAGAGGAAACTTAGGCAGGTTATGTTAGCCTCCTGGAAATCAGGGTTTTTACCTGCAAAAGGAGGTGAGTAAGAGCGCCTCATGTGAACGTCCACTACCACTTACCAATCAGCTACTAAAATGGGACTTTGGGTACAAATATTGTTTTTTTACTGTTTACAACACTCCAAGGAGCTGCTGGAGATGAAACTTGGCTGTGGACATGTGGACTGGCACAGCCATCCAGTCAAGGGGGTGTGGGGTCAGAGCAGAGGGAGAGTCCAGTATGCTGTCTTCTCCTTTCATTATCTTTCTAGCCCAATTGAGCAATAGCATCTCTATCCTGGTTCACAGTGTCTTGGATTCACTCAGGGCCCCCTACTGTACCTGGGAGACTCTGGCAGGTGGATGAGGCCTGTGACTGGTTGGTTAGACACAATATAGCTCTCATAGGGTCTCAGGTGGGTTGGAAGAGGCCAATTCCTGGGACCACAAACATAACTAAGAAGGTTCCATAGAGATTCTCACTCAGTCCCATTTAGAGATTAAAAACAGGCTCTGAGAAGGTGAGAGACCTACTGAGGTTACACAGTGAGAGTCTGGAAGAGCCCCTGAAGTTCCCAAGAAGAGACTGTTTCCAGTCCAAAAGACCTTTGTGGGCCAGGTCTATGCTCCCAAAGACATTCCAGAAGCTCAGGCCCCAGAACCGTCCTGGGAAAAGTCCTAATGAGGCCTTCTTTCTATTTCTTGCATTTAGAGCTGAGATCACACACTACAGGAAACCATTGTGTTCATTTTGGGGCTCATTCCCATCCCCCCAGCAAAGACCCAGGCCCCTAAGTTCCAGGTGGTTGGGAGAGAGAGAAGGGCATTGTTTTAAGGAAAATCCTTAAACTCATATTTCCAAATCACTGTTGTTCCTCTCCTACTCCATAAACTTCCTGCCCCATCTTCATTGTTTCCATCCCATTTAGAGAGAGTGAACATTTCCTGGGATTCAATTTCTCTCATAATAGTTGGAAGGAAACAAAATGACCTGCTGTAAACATTTTCCATACTGTATAAAAACTCTATGATGCGGGGGATGGAATGAGGATTGAAGCCCCCGATCCCTAACAGGCCATCTCCACTGGTCCCTAGACCTGTGTCCCTAAGTATCTAAAGGTCTCACAGTCAGGAACCTTGAGTCTTAAAAGAAATATTTTCAGGCCCCAGAATGCAAAATACAGAGCAGTGGGATTAAGTCCTGACTCCTCAGCCCTTTCTTCAATGAAAGCTGGGAGGCAATTCTTGTGTCTGCATAGGCTGGGCTAGTATGGAAAGTGGGAAAACTCGTTAGCTCTGTCTGACATATACTTAATTCTCTCCCTATACATAGAATATTGTGGGGCTATTTTTCTCTCCCCTTCCTCCTTGCATTTTATTCTCCAGCTGCAAAATGATATTGAATTTCATCAGATTTGAACAAAATCTATGGTCTTGAAACCGTTTCCTTTAAGGTCTCTCATATTTATTCAGACTTCATGCCTTGTGTTCCGATAACACAACCATAATTATTTTTAAAGTGTGATGTTTGTGGCTTTAATAGGAAATGCTTGCAAAAGGCCTTTTCTCTTTGATTGTTTGTAATCTTAGCAGTTATCGCTGCTGTTCCCTTCTCTGCACCCCAGCAGAAACACAATTTCATTTCAATATGAATCGCGAGCTTCACCCCAGTTTTAATTAAAGCAGTAAAAGTGATGGTAGCGTCTTTGCCCTTTACCATGAACACACACCCAGAGGCCAGAGTACCAGGCCTCGAGTCTTCCATTTCCACCAGAACAGGAGGGTCCTGCCTCCTGATACATTTTCTTGAGTGATTATGTGACAAAGCGACAGTATCACTTTCCTGTCTCCCTGCAAGACACTTGTGACATCCCTAAAATGGGCCCGTGATGGAAGGACAGATGGAGGGAGGGCATGTATGTGAGGATAAAATAAACCCAGCTCTTGGGCATGGTGTTCTCAACATCATTATTTTTTAATTTTTAATAATTTTTATTGTGATCAAAGTGAATTACAAGTCTTTCACAGTAATATTTAAGGTACATAGTGACAATGAATTAGGGCCATTCCCTCCACCAGGGTTGTCCTCCTCCATTATTTAAGGCTGGAAAAAGTCGTGAACAGCTTTCCTCCTCCATCCCCACTACTCACACGTTAAAACAGTGTCTCTGAGAGGTAAGCCGAGCTGCTCCCGGCACTTATACTGCCCCCTGCTGGAAGGATTCTGTGCCTGCAAAGCCACAAGGATAAACAGTCAGGGGTCCTTGGCCCTCCCATTCGAAGGCTTTGCTCACGCAAAGGAAAGAAAAGCAGACCTGGCATCCCCTACGATAGATTGGAGGAAGGGTACCGCACACCCACCAAGATGCTGGGTACCAAAAACAAGAACCCGCTTCCCTCCAGGTGTGGGCGCACCTAAAGAGATGGTGACATGTGGTCAGAGCCACACAGGGTGGCCGGGAAGCTGCACCCAGGAAGTTGCACTAGGTACAGCCACGACAGAGCTGTTGGGAGCAATGCTCAGAACTAGGGCTAATCACATCCCTGAGGGAACAACCCCATGGAAACCCCCTGAACCCTTTTATGCCACTTGCAGATCCTCCTCCCTCACCAAGAGCCACAAACCAGGCCCCTTCTCCCCAGGCAGCCCAGCTTCCTGCTGGCTTCCCTACACTCTCAGGGGTTGAGAGTCCAGCCCCCTCCATCCAGCTACCTTTGAAAGGGGGTTTGACTTCCTCCTCCTGCCCAGTGTGGTGCCCACCACCTGCCTTCCTGCCCATCCTACCCCCACCTATATCAGCTTCCAGCCCACCAAGCTGTCCATTCATCTCAACAGGACTCTCTCCTGCTCATGCTCCCAGCTTCTGTGCACCTACTTCCTGCCCTACACACCACCCCAGCACCATTTGGGGTTTTTAGCCTGGCCACCACCCTGATGTGGTGACCTCAGTGCCCCACTCTTCTTAGGGGTTTCTCCACTGTGTCAACGTTCTCCTCCCCAAACACACCCAGAAGGCCCTTCATGCCCATGGCTGTCCCCCAGGAACCTGGACCCCACTGTTCCCAGTCACCCATCTCCAAAACCAACCCTCTGCTCTGTCCCACACAGCCAGACTTCCCTGCACACTGGTGACTCCCCGACCTCATACCCCTTAGCCAGCTGCCCTGAGACCAGTTCAAGTCTCCATGCGCTCTCCAAATTCTCTGCTTTACCTGAAGCACTGGGGTGGAGGGTTTTCCCTAAAACCATCGGACATGGTCCCATTTTTGTCCCAAATAATCCTAACAAAGCATTGACCTTGTACTGATATATATCTGATTTCATTTTCAGATGTTATGATAAATCTCTGTGGTTTAAATGCATGGAATATATAAAGGTAAAAGACCCCATTCACCTGCCCAGATCTCTCTCTCTCTCTCTCTCTCTCTCTCTCTCTCTCTCTCTCTCTTTCTCTCTCTCTCTCATCCTCTATCCATCTCCTTCCTCTACTAGACACAGGCTTGCTAAAACTACTGTGATAGCTTCTACATATCTATCAGTGTAACTTTACTCAGATCCAAGCACACCGAAACACACATTTTCCATGCCTTTTTGCACAAATGATAACATTCTATACTTACTGCTCTCCATGCTGTTTTTCAGTGAGTAATGCAGCCAAAGAATTCTATATTTCTTCCATTTCCTCTTTTCTTTATAGCCAATGGTATTCCATTTGATAGATGCACATGATTTCTTTAACTAGTCCCATATTATTGCACAGTGGGGTTGTTTCCAATCTTTTGCCATTACAAATCATACCAATATGAATAATCTATTTCCCTCCAACCCCCCTTTTTCTTTTGTGGAGGAGGGGACTGAGTCATACAAGCTATACTCAGAATTACTTTTGACTCTGTGTTCAGGATTTATACCTAACTCAATGCTCAGGAATTTTTTTCCTGAGTATATGCTCAGGGGACCATATGCAGTGTTGAGGATGGAACCAGAGTCATCCACTTGTAAATCAGATGTGTTCACCCCTGTGCTATCTCTTTGAGCCCTTGAACTATCATTTCTTTTGGGGGGGGCACATCCTGTGACACTCAGGGGTTACTCCTGGCTATGTGCTCAGAAATAGCTCCTGGCTTAGGGGATCATATGGAATACCGGGGATAGAACCGAGGTCTATGGGCTCATTCTAGAATTCCAAGCTTTCCCCTTTCCTCTGCCATTGTTTTCATTTTTCATGTCCAGAATCCTCCAGACCTCCCCACTGTAGTTCCCAAACCCACCTCAGGTCCCTCTACCCAGCCTGTATTTCTCTGATTTGGACATAGTCTATGGCAATATTGTCCTTCTCTTGGCCTTTTGTCACTCCCCTGTTTCCACTTGTTTTCTCTGCATCCATTCTCATCACTGAGAGTTTTGGAAACTACAAATTATATTGTCGTTCAATCTCTCTATCTCTGACTCTCTCACATATACATTCACACAAACTAACACTTTCTTTCAATAAGCCTTAAGAAAAAATGTAAATCTTGAGGCGTTTTTTGGTGGGGGAGCCTACCCAGCAATGATCAGGATTTACCCCTGGCTCTGCATTCAGAGATCACTCCTGAAAGGCTCAGGATACTATATGGGATATTAGGAAATGAACCTGGTTGACAGTGTGCAAAGCAACTACCCTACCTGCTATACTTAAGCTCCAAGAGTTTATTTTTTGGGGGGGATGGACTCCCTAGTAGTGCTCAGGGCTCAGTCCTGGCTCTAGGCTCAAGGATCACTGCTAGCAGAAGTGATCTGAAACTGGGGACACCATATGTGGTGCCAGTGATCAAATACAGGTCAGCTGCATGCAAGCCAAGTGCCCTACTTGCTGTACTCTCTCTGACCCCACAAAGTGTGAAATCTTTAGCATAAGTTGCCTTTAGAGTCACAAGTGTGGGAATTCTGCCAGTACTGTGAAGGTCACACCAGAGGAAAGAACCGGTGGAAATGGCCCGGGGATTCCCATCTGAGGAAACAGAGCTAAATAAGCACAAGAAGGAACCAAGATTCCCCTGGTGCATCCAAAGCATTCTTTACAATAACAGAAACAATGGCAAGTTGCCCTACCATCTCTGTCTCTGATTAGAGACCTTGAAGTTCAGTTGAGAAGGGGATTCCTGTAAGGAGACTGTGAGGAAAGGGAAGGAAGTAATAGGGCAGGGAAAGAGCTGAGCAAAGTAAGGGGTCTACACTAATGCTCCACAAGAGTCACTGAGTTACACCCCTGAAATGAGACCACCATCTTGACCACTCCCTACTTTCTGGTGTTACTGTTTCCCATTGGAAGAGCCTAGTCTTCAGAGAAGGGACAGCTATGACGGGTTAGCAGCCAACACTTACAACTACATAAGAGGTACATTGGCCGTGTGGAGAGACCCTAGGTGAATTAGTTATTTAGTGTACACCCTCCTATACCCAAACCCTTAGAAGATAGGCAGAAATAGGGCCTCAGAAGGTTCTTCTTCTGGTATGTGGAGAAGCTGGCACTTAAGTCCAGGTCAACTGAGTCCCATATTAGTTCTTTTCCTCCTTACCTGCTTCCCTGAATGAGGTCACAGAACTAGAAAACATCACCTGGTAAAGTCTGGCCAGAGACTGCACTTACCTGGGTGGTAGAGAAAGGAAGCTGGTTTCTAAAACTACTACATTACTAAAACTACAACTGGTGTCAGACCTCCCAGGCAGGTCTGTTAGAGAAGAAATGCAGGCCCAGCAAGACAGGGCTGGGTGAAAACATAAGCAGTTATGTGTGTCTTGTGTGAAGTTTTGCACAAACTAGACAACAGAACATGGTTTTGCAAAAGCTTGTACTCCAAGTACAAGTTTGAGAGGTTTTCCAAGGGGACCCAGTTGGTGAATATTTTATCCTGGGAGAGACTCTGTCACAGCTCCAGTTTCTAATGGAATAGATGGGATTTAAGGAGAACAGTTATAGTAGAGAGAGGAATCAACCCCACGTGGTGATCAAGAAGTAACTGTTTTCCAAAAATCCCACCCATACCACATGCAGAGCTTTGCACGTTATTAGTGCCCAACAAATAATGTGGAATAAGAAAATGTAACAAATGTCTTGGCAAACTATAGACACATATAAAATGTTTTTTATACCATTTACACTTTTTTCCTTGAACAATACAACCTCAGTTGATGAGGTCACACATTATGAAGGCATGTGTATCTGAGCATGCATGCCTACATATGTGTCTGAGCATGTGCACACATGAGAGGACATGGATGCATTGCAGTGGAAATATCAAAAGGAAACATGCAGAGCTTTTACTATTAAGGTGTTACAGCAAATGAAGTCACCAGCTACAGAGCTGCAGACCACAGAGTGTGTTGTTCTTTCACGAAGCAGTGTGAACTACATTCCACGTGCCCACATGGGGTCATTTGTCACAAGGTCACAGCATACAGCCCTCGCCTGACAGGAACAGCCCTCGAATCTGTGCTGGTCCTGCCACTTATTCTGGCCACTCGGATGCACTTCAAGTTATGTAACCAGTTCTAAGCTAAGACCTAAAGAAGTTTGGGGGCTTTATCTCTTGCTGCTCTGAGAACCCCTTGCCCACCACTTGAACAATGTGTGGGGTGGCCAAGAGACCATCTAGAGTAGAAGCAGCTTCCTCCCACCCCTAGGAGCCATGGCTGCCACCTACACAACCTTGAAAAGAGGTCAGCTGACCAACTGAATCTAACCAGCCAGCCAGGGATCCTAAACCAGATCACAATGGTAGAGCCATCAAAGAACTCTATATGTAACTAGTAGTTAAACCCAGGCTCAATTTCATTGAACCCTGATGCTGCCTTCTTTTTCTTCCTTCATTCTTGTTCTTTTGTTTTTGGGGGGCACATTCCTTAGTAAGTGCTAAGGACTTACTCTTGGCTCTGTGCTCAGGGATCACTCCTGGCAAGGTTCAGGGAATTGTACATGATGCCAGTATTAAACCTTGGGTGGCTGGGGCCAATGTGATAGTATCTCCTGCATTCTATATGGTCCCCAGAACCCACCAGGAATGATTCCTGAGTGCAGAACCAGGAATCACCCCTAAGCATCATTGGTGCAGACCCCTAAACAAACAAAGAAATAATTACTGTGTGCAAGATAAGTGCCTCAAGCCCTCAACTATCTCTAGACATCTCATGCCTTCTTTATGAAACTTAAAGTTGGGAAACTCTCTGACCTTGAAACCCTTGAAAAGTCATCTTGTTCTATATGGGGAGAACTAAAGTTCAGAGAAGAAACAGAACACCCAGCACCACTCAGGGGTTACTCCTGGCTCTATGCTCAGAAATCGCTCTTGGCAGGCTCCAGGCACCATATAGGATGATGGGATTTGAACTACCATCCTTCTGCATGCAAGGCAAACACCCTACCTTTATGCTATCTCTCCAACCCCAGGAACTCTGGTCTAAAGTGCCTCATAGGTGCCAGCATTGTGCTCTGCCAAGGGAGTTATCAGCAGAGAGACCAGATCCTCATGCAAATCAGATGTTGACCAACACATCCCCCATACAAGCAGGTGACCAAGCGACAAACACCACAGATTATAGAGACAGCAATGATAAAAGAGAATCCTATAGAAACTAATGTGGATGTGGGGTCCCCAAGATCTAGGTGAGGAAGTGACACTTGAGATGGGAGCAGAGCATCCCCCAAACCAGTAGCTCACAAGCAGATTAAAATTCCACCTGTACCATGTACTGGCTGAGTCCACAAATATCCAGGGACTCCAGGGATCTCCCCTCTAAACTTGGCTCAGGGGTCAGAGAGACAGTACAGAGGTTAAGGCACTTTCCTTGCACACAGCTGACTTGGTTTGATCCCTGGTACCCCATATGGTCCCCCAAGCACATTGGGAGTAATTTCTGAGTGCAGAACCAGGAGTAAGATTTGGAGTACCCTGGGGATTCCCTCCCCCGGTAAAATAAAATAAAATAAACTGGATTTAAAGAGGATGCCTACCATCTCTGAGGATATGCAGAAGACCACTGAGAAATGTGGCCATACTGTCAAGGGCAGAGCTAACATTGAGTCATGGTGTGAAAGCAGGTTGTGGGGGATACATCGTGCTTCCCTGTTCTGCCATCTTCCCAGGCTACCTTGCACCTCAGCTCAGAAAAAGCATACAGGACACCCCCAAGTCTATCTTCTCAGTGAAAGCATAGCACCATTGTGCTGTCTATATGTGAGCAAACAAAGAGCTCTGCCAGAGTTGTGGGTCGAGAGCCTGGGCTCACTAGAAGTGGTGGACCCTGGAGAGCCGGAAACTGGGGGCAATTCCAGGATGGCCACATTTCTGTGCTAATCACAGCAGATTGGACGATGTCAGTCAGCTCTAGCACATGTATCCCTGGGACCCAAAGTCATCTTATTGGCTGACTACAGACTGGCACCTCAAGAACTAGTCAAGGCAGTTCTGCATGGGCACTACTAGGAGTAGTAATAACCCAGGGTTTTAGGTGGCATGCCCGGGCTCCCATAGGAGCAACCCTGCAACAATGGTGGGCCATCCAGAGCTTCTTGCTTTCCTGATGCCTTCTCCTCACAAGAGCATCTCACCTAACTGATGCACCTTATAAGCCACAGGCCCCAGGTCACTCCTCTGTGTCTGCACAGGAAAGTGCACACATGTTTGTAAACCACAGAATTTTGGTTCCTCAGCTGGAAAAATGTGGGTCCCGCTAGGTCCACACTGCCGCCATGTGGTAATCATAGGGCTGCTCCTCAGCACCCCAAGTTTCATCACTAACACCTTTCTTGGCCTGAAATCAGCACCTTGCCATTCCATAGACATCACTGGCTGTATGTCTGAGTTTTACCATATCTCAGCGACGCCCTATGTAAGTCCAGCGTCAGGCAGAGTGATGTGCAGACAAGAATGCATCCCATGGGCCTGTCCCTTTGGGGGGAACTCAACTAGCTGTCTTGATTATCCAGTGAGAGGACAAATAGTGGGCTGAGCCCCACCCAGGAGCCCCAGGCCAGAGCGCCCCGGGGAGGTCGGGCACCCACCTTGCTGGTTGCTAGGAGCTCCGGGTTTCCGTCACTCATCCCCACGTAGGCACTGTCACCATCAAACTGCAATAGAGAGAGAAGCGGCTCTAAGCAAAACATCCTCAGGATAGAGGCCAGAGGTGGTCAGGGGAACCAGGGGCTAGGGGATAAAGATCCAAGCAAAAATGCCCAGGGCCCATTTCAGCAGGGAACACGTTGGGCAGAGGTACAAAGAAGCTTATGCCACTGCAGGTGGCCTTTTCAGGCACTGAGTTTCCCATGCCTGGCAGTATGCAAACACATCTCTCAAGGGAGATGATATCAGGCTGTCTGTGAGAGCTGGAACTACAGTGGGAGAAAGGCTGAGCTCGCCTGAGTTCCAAGGTATGTCAACTTGCCCATAATATCCCTTCCAGGTCTGTGCACGTATGTGCATCGCAGGCATAAAAGACTATGGTGACAGCCAAGGACAGAGACTGTGTTCTGAGAAGCAGCTATAATGGGATGCTTATTGCTTCTCCAGAGCTGGAGCAGTGGGACATCCTGAAGCCCTGGAGTCATGGGCTCCTCTAGGTCCCCCCACTGTGTAAACTTGAACTGGGGGCATCTGAATTTCTGAGGTTCCTCCTCTGTCAAATGAGGCAACAATGACCTTAGTCACCTCTCCAGAGGGAGCAGTTAGTTCCCTTCCCTTTAGAGAGGAGTCAACAATGGACAATCTGGGTCCTTAGAGCCTGGGGCAAGAACTTGCTTCAGGCAGGGAGACAGGGAAGGTTGTTGGAGGAGGATAAGCAGGGACAGGGCTCAGCTGGAGACCAGATGTAGCCTGGTCTCTGGAGAGCTCTGTGACATGACTACACTAAGATCGGTCCTAGCAGTTTTCTAGAGCTATGTAAGCTGGTCCCTGGCTTTGGGCTGCCCTGGGGGAGCAGCAGGAAGCAGAACACCTGGAACATGGAAACCCCATTTGTCCAAGGCTGGTTCTCTAGAGAAGTGCACCAGATATGAATCTGCAGCAGGTGGTGCTTAGGCAGCTGAGAGAGGGGTGCAGTGGCTAGCTGGGGGACTATAGAGGGACACCAAAGCAGCTGGCCATCCTATTTTGATTGGACATTTATTTTTTTCATTATATTGTACACAGTGGTACAAAATGTCCAATGTGTACAAAGCAACGCAATAAAAAGTTTTCTTATCATCCCACCTCTGCCCATCTCCAGAACTTTCCATGGCATCCCAGATGCCTTTATACCCTTAAAAGAGCATCTTTGAAGTAGCGGCTAGGTAGAGTAGTTTCTTCCATGCCAAAGTCAGCATATTATACACACTGCTTTGCACCCATTTCTTCCTTAGCAGTTTCTTTCGAAAAGTGTTTTCTATTGAAACATAGTGCCCGCTTACAGCACCATAGATGAAGTGTGGATGTGCCTTGTACATTCAATAAATTGGATATTGAGCAGTTGAGTTTCTTCCAACATTTTGCTTTTTTCAGTATTTTGTCTTCCCACAATTGAACTTATCCACAGGATTAGCTGGCGTTACCCCACAGGTCCAGTGCCTATGTCTTGCATATGGAGACTTACGTGGTCAAGAGGCCCTCTTCAGGCTGGTTACTCTCCCACCCCACACTCATACAGTTACCTGGGCCTGCTTCACAGAGCAGACCTACTCCACACAAGCACATAGGCATGTATCCTGCCTTTGGGGACTCTGAGCAACCCAGCACCTCCCCAGTCCTGTGCCTCACTCTATGTGGTTTTTGTGCATAGTCCTGGACTATCTAGCACTTAACATTATTGGCTAATGTATTTACTTCCAAGATTAGAGCTGGCTTCTCTCTCCTAAAGCACAGGTTTCTAGAAGTCAGGAATTCTTGCCCAACTTCACATTCTTGCTTCCTAAGCTTTAAGAATAGAACCTGGCACAGAGATGTTCTAGGAACATGCTTGTGGGTGGGTGGGTGGATGGGTGTGTGTGTGAATGGATGGAAGGATAGAAGTATGAAAGAAAATGTGGACATATAGATGAATATGTAGAATGGATTGGATGGATGGAAGAAATAAATGAATAAATGGGTAGGATAGGATAGGATGGATGGAATAGAGTAACCATGACCCTGTGGCCCTTCAGCATCCAGAGTTCCAAAAAGACAATAGAGTAGGATGTTACAGGCATCCTTGGTGATGGATGAGTAGATTTTAGCAAACCTAAAGTTTGGGCACTGCCATGGTACAGTATACACAGAGATGACTTGTCCTAGAAGCTGCCATGCCTTGCCTCCTTCTGATGTCCCTCTTATAATATCAGTCTGTCTTTTTCTTCATTATGGGGACTTTGTGCTGGTCACCTCTGCATGCCTCCGTGACTGGTACATACTGGCAATAGTAATGGGATTAAGAACTAGAAGCTTCTGGGTAGTATTTGATGTGTTGCCATGACCACATAATATTTCAATGAAAGTTAACCTTTTAAAAAGCCACATATAATTGATACATTTGCTTTTAAAGAATGATTGGAAATAGAGGAGGAAAATGATTGGAAATAGATTTCCAGGAAAACTAAGCTTAACCAAGTACTTATATCTGGGTATTTCACCAGGTAGAAGCAACAGAAAGGCCAGAAATAAATCAAGGACTGAGCACGTGATTTGCTTGCTGACGACTCAGGTTTGATTCCTGGTAGTAAGTGATTTCTCTTTACCATGGGAGCAATCCCTGAATACTGGGCCAGGAGTAGCATTGTTACACTGAGCACTTATGGTTGTGCAATCAACAAAGCAAACAAGAAAGCAACAGGATGCAAACAGTATGGTACAGCTTAGAAATAGAGGATTGTGGACTGAAACAACAGTACAGTGGGTAGGGCATTTGCCTTGAACACAGATGATCCAGGATCAATCCCTAGCATCCCAAATGGTCCCCTCAAAACTGCTAAGAATAATTCCTAGGTATAGCCACATATTACAAACCAAAGGAAGAAAGAAAAGCTGTGTATCATAAAGCAGAGAAGTGACTCAAACCCTGTGTAACTAAAGGTTGATAAGACTGACATCACTGAGAACAGGTGAGAATCTGCTCTCTTCTCCAATACAGCAAGCTCTCACCAACACTAGTGCGTTCAAACTGCACAAAAGATCTCATTTAAACCTCCAGGGACCCTGTGAGGAAACTATAATTTCACCATTTTCAAATCAAACACAAGGAACTGGAAGGTAGCTCACATGACAGAGCACATGCCTTGCGTCGTTGAGGCTGAGAATTCGATCTCCAATACCACATGGTGCTAAAAGTGCTGAAAGAGGTCCTCTGGCCTCTACTGAGACCCTATATATAAAAATAGAGAGGTCAGAGAGAAGTAAAGTGCTGAGGAATTCCCAGCACCAGAGTAGCACCAGATCCTCAGGCTTGAGCATTGATCCATCAGCTCTGTTAGTCAAAAAATGTCAGAAGAGGACAGTAGACCTACTGCTCAAACCCTGAAACAAAACATGAAAATAAAAATACAGATAGGTTGACTGGATTGATTGGTAGGTGAGTGGATGGATGGATGAACAAGGGTAGATGGATGGACAGATAGATGGATGGATGGGTGGATATCAGGCAGTTCTATGATCCTGGATGGATGGATGGATGGATGGATGGATGGATGGATGGATGGATGGATGGATGGATGGATGGATGGATGGATGGATGGATGGATAGATGGATGGATGGATGGATGGATGGATAGAAGATGTATAGATAAACGAATAGAAATTAAGAAAAAATTAGAGGGCAAACAGTTGCTGGGGCAGAGAACTAGGTTTTAGTATAGAGTTTGTGCTCCTTAGGCCTTTCTGAGGACCCATATTCTGAGACTCTGGAGGCTTTTCTGTAACCCCCTTGAGAATCAGGAGAATGCAGGTCTGCACACACCTCCACCCCTATGTGGCATAAGCATGTGTGAGAGGCTGGGGCAGGGTCATATGCAAATCATGGCCCTGAATAGGAGGACAAGAGACCCTGGGCTTTTATGTGTGTATGCTGAGGGCAGATTTGGGGGCCCACAGGGGACTCTCAAAGCCTGCTTTGGTGGGCATATATATTCATTCATGAAGCAGGAAAGTTGGTTCCCTGATTTCCAGGAAAAGCTGAGACATTAGGTGGTGTGTGGGCTAGGTAGGATTTGGGATAGCCTCAGACTTGTGACAGAGCTGAATACTTGTGAAACCCCCTGGAGTATGCTGGGGGTGTGATAACAGAGGCTGCAAAGTGGGGATGGAGGCATACTTGCTGTATAGTTCACCTCACTGGGAGAGGGCGGGGAGGAAGAGAGAGAATGGAACACTGGTCTCCTTGGCTGGATCTTAGGACACTTTGGCTTCCTCGCTCCAGTCCTCCTTTTTAAGGGTCAGAAAGAACTTATACTCCAAGAGAAGCCACTGGGCCGACCTCCTGTGTGTGCACTGATGAAATCAAATGTGCCTGCCTCTCGCAGTGTTCAGCAAATGGAAAGACACAGTTTAACACACTACAGTGCAGTAGGAATCCATGTCACATAGAATAGAGTTCAGGCAGCATTGAGTCCCACCTGCACTGCATTCATGAACACAGAAATCCACACTAAATACATTTGGCTGGCACAAAAACAAATGCACACCTCCCCACCCTTCAGGGGGTGCACACTAGGGGGACAGGCCTAGAGGTGGACAGACATCCCCAGCCCTCAGTGAAAACAGAATCCACCAACACAAACATGTGCAGAGACACACCAAGATGAGCAGATGCTTCAACCCTGAGTACCATCAGGCCCTTCACCAAAAACATTCTTTCACATCACATAGCCTTCTAGCTGCTTTAAAATGTGAAGGGGGGAAATATACATGAAAGGCCAGGAGAACATCCTCTTACTAAGGGCTGGAATAGATTAATTTTCCCCATTTCATATTCTAATTATAATTCCCTTTCCCACTGCCATCCTCAGTCCTCATTACAGCTGGAAGATTGTTCTGCAGAAGCCAGGCCCTCATCTTCTCTTCTCAAGAGTTTTGTCATGGAAATGAGTTTTGGAATCTGAAAGAACCCACATTTTTGCAAATATTGCCTGCTTGGGGATAACCCTTTCCTGACGGCCATCAGGGACTCTGATCACAGACATCTCAAGGGTTCTCCCCACTACCCCAAAGACCCTTGGCCAGAGGGAATCCTGCAAGCCTATTACAATCCATTCCTCTTTATAAAATCTTTTTGCAAAATAGCAAGTAGGCAGCCAAGATAAAAGGTAAAAGACCAGGGGCCCGGAGAGATAGCACAGTGGCGGCGTTTGCCTTGCAAGCAGCCGATCCAGGACCAAAGGTGGTTGGTTCGAATCCCGGTGTCCCATATGGTCCCCCGTGCCTGCCAGGAGCTATTTCTGAGCAGACAGCCAGGAGTCACCCCTGAGCAACGCCGTGTGTGGCCCAAAAACCAAAAAAAAAAAAAAAGTAAAAGACCTTTATCTTGGTCCAGATCCTAGCCCAACCCAGGTCAGCTCCTTAGGTGCCCCACGCCTCAGTTTCCTCATGATTATAGTCCACAAAAACACATACTCATAATAGTGCAAATTAAATATGTGGAATGGATAAATGTGGATGAGTGAACAAAAGGGAGAGTGAAAGATAGGATAGATGGCAAATGAGGAATGGTACCTATCATCGTAGTCCAAAAGAAACATAATTCAAGCCACCTATCTAATAATTGTAATTAACCAATTAACATGCACAGGTAAAATAGTTTAAGGGCATGTTTTACTTAATCTAATTACTTTATTATGATTTTAAGATGTAATCAATAAAAAATGATGAGATGAATGTACATTATAGGAAGAGGAGGATACAGCTTTTAAAATATAGCACATGTTTTACATCACAGTATATTCAGATTTAGACTAGCCACAGTTCAAGTGCTCAAAACTTACAAGTGGCTTGTAGTTGCCACAATGAATGTAGCAAGAAATAATAGTAATGGGTGAGGGGATGAAGTGTGGTTGAAATTAGGGAAAGAAGAAAGGAAGAAAGGAGGGAAGAGAAAGGAAATGAGAGAGGTAAGGAAGATTAAAAAAGGAAGAGTCATTTGAGGAGTTAAGGGAAAGATGGGCTAGTATGTAGTTTAGTAGATATTTAAATAACAATGGTCAGCTAATAATAGAAGTTAAGTGGGATGGATAGATGGGTGGGTGGGTATATGGGTAGATGGATGCATGCATGCATAGTTGGGTGGATGGATGGATAATTAATGGATGGGTGGATGGGCAGATGGGTGGATAGTTGGTTGAATGGATGGATGGATGGGTGTGTAGGTGGGTGGATGGATAGTTGGATGGGTAGAAAGATGTTGGATGATTGGACAGATGTGTGGTTGGGTTATATAAGCTGGGTAGTTGGTTGAGGGGGTGAGTGTATGGATGAATGGATTAAATGGGATAGTTGCCTTGCAGATACTGGTGAATGGAAAGATGCATGGTATGGTGGACAATATGAACAAACACATAGGGTAGGGTTGTGTAGGATGCACAGATAAATGCCTGAATAGGGAGTATGACTGAATAAGTGTGTGGGATAGGTAAGTGAATTGTTACTTCCTCTTCATTCCATTCATACTTTTCCCTAGACCAGAGATTTCCAAACTGTATTTGGCACACTTCCCCCTTTCCAAAAATAAATTACTCATTGCTCCAATGAAAATTTACCATCTTTATTTTTTTAATGATTTATGATTGCATTTATTTATTTGTTGGTTTTTTTGGGTCACACCCAGCCATACTCAGAAATAACTCCTGGCTCTGCACTCAGAAATTATTTCTGGCAGGCTCAGGGGACCATATAGTATGCTGGGGATTGAACCTGGGTCCTCCCAGGTCAGCCACATACAAGGCAAATGCCCTGCCACTGTGCTATCTTTCTGGCCCCAATCTATCATCTTTAAGTTAACAAACAGACCAATCCCCCCAACTACATATCATATTACAACTGATGCCCAAAAATGATTCCAGTGTCCCAGGGTGCAATATCATCCACTTTGGAAAACACTGCCCTGAATCACAGAGCTGTGATGTCATTACCTCTACTCAAATGTTCGTCTTCAGGCCAATGAGCTACCAGACTCCAAGATACAATTTTGCAGTGGCCATTACCTCATTTGACCCACATGTACTATACTCATGACACCTCCATGACTCTGTCATTTGCATCCCCAGAACAAAAGAAGGAATCTTGCAGAACAGTCCAAAAATCAGTTCTTTGAAGTGGTTGACTCCAAACCCTTTCCTCTACATCCCTCAAGTCCAATAACTTGCAGAAAGGCTTTGGGCTCAATATCCCTTATGTCTCCACAAGCCATTTTCTGGTCTGGCTGTTACTACCACCTTTTACCAATCACTTCACTGCTCTGATCAAAAGCTTAGAGTACTCTAAATCCTGAACCCCAGTGTCCAAGACTGGTGAATCTCAGCTTTCACAGTGCTGTAGGAATTTCCTTGCCTTTGTATACAGTGTCCCAAGCTGGATGCCCATCCCACCTTTCTTTATCCTTTGACACTCACACATTCTGAGTCTTTTACTCTGGTGATAGGCCAAAGAAAATGGCAGTATAACTTACAAACCCCACACTCTTGAGTCTAACCTCCATGCTTCCAGTCCAAGTTAGCTTTGAACTTCTGTTCCAGCACAATAGAGTTGGCAACACTAATCCCCAAATATAATATTGGTTCCACTCAGCAGTGTAACCTTGGATTTGATGCCCATCCCCCTGCCTTGGCCTTAAGTTTCCTCACCTACAAAATGGTAAAGATGGTAGCTACTAATTATTCTCACCTAATGAGGCTTTTGACATGTTATTTAATGGGAGTTAATATCTGTAATATATTGTTTAATAACAGCAACTGCTTTAGACAGGTGCTTAATGAATGTTTTTATTATCATTATTAGATGATAAACCCTCCTCCTTTGCAGCCACAACCCTTCAGTCTAGCACAGAATAAGGCTCCTCGTTCTCCCCCCCCACCCCCGCCTATACACTAGACAGGGTTTCTACTTCCCTCATTCATTCACATTGTTATGATAGTTGTCAATGTAGTTATTTCTCTAACTGCACTCACCACTCTTTGTGGTGAGCTTCATGTCTGTGAGCTGGACCTTTCAGCCCTCCTCTCTTTTGTCTCTGAGAAGAGGCTCCCAGTTCTGAGGCATTCAGACACCTCCCCTTCCTCCTACCCCCACATTATTAACCTCAGACCATCCCAACCTGCTTTCTTCAAATGTGAAAAGCAAAGCTGAAGGATGTCTTCCTGCCACCGGCCAACCCTTTCATCTTGACTCCCACCTCCACGGTAACCAGGGCCCTTCTCCCTCCTCCAGTTCACACCTCTCGTATTTCATTGAAATGTGCTGCAGCAAAATGTAATCAGTCTCTGCCTTTGTTGCACTGTACTGAGCATCATACCCACAGCCATGGCCTCTGCAGTCCATGAAGCTCTTCCTTAAGTGTGGGAAGGGATAAAGGGATATAAAGGGTACAGAGCAGGCAAGAGTTGTCCCTCGCTCAAGAGTTCTCAGTGAGAGGACTTGCTGTGTGAAAACACTGTTCTGAGCTCCAGTACACAGCCCTGGTGGTGACCCAACCCTGTCCTCAGGAAGCTCCAGTCTTTGGGAGAATCTTGGGAGAAGGAAGCATTTCTGTCTCCAAATCTGCAAAAGGCCAATCAGAAAGACACCAAAGAGCCACCACTACAGAACTTATCTGTAGCCCAGCCTGACTGACAACCTATAAGTGCCAGCCTCACAGTTTCTGCCTTGGTAAGCCAAGAGGTCACAATGGGCCAGCCAATCTCAGGACCCCAGCTTCTGAAAATCTCCCTCTGGGGACTCCAGGATTCCTGCGTTCTACAAAGACCAGCTCTGGCTTGGTTTGGAAACAGGAGCTTTGTATAGTTAGGCAGGGAATTCAGTATCTTGTTTCGGATGTCCAAGAAGGACCTGGTCCCAGACACTGGGGATGATGGTGGGTAAAATGTTGTCTCCAAAACTTTTCAAAAGAGGAGCCTTGAAAAGGGTGGGTTTGGAGCTCCAGGCATCAGTGGGGGGCAAATGTAGTTCAGGGAACTTGAGCAAAGAACAATGGCACCTACTGCATACCAGACCTCCCCCAGAGCTAGGTCTGGTCACCTCCCTAGAACACCCCTAGACATCCCAAAGTGCAGGAGTCCCCTTGCAGTAATTGCTGGAAGCTGAGTCAGCTGTGAACTTGGCCTTGACTCTGGGTACCTAAGCAGCTGCTGGTTTTGGCAGTAGCTGCCACTCCTTCTGCACAGAGCTGCAGATCAAAGAGTCTAAAGCATAGATCTCAGATCCATTAGCGGCAGGCATGAGGCGAGCAGAGCCTCATAGAAATCTATGTTCCCCTCATAGAGGGAACAATCAAAGCAGCGTGCTGCCCCCACCATTCCCATATCAGGCCATGAGAATTCACTTTCACATAGATAAAACACAGCTCCACAGAGAGGCAGTCAAGGGGCAGCGGCCCCCAGGGCCTGGCCATAAGTATGGTTTAACACAGAAGCATCGCCAAGAGATAAACATCAGGGCCTGGGAGATGGGGCAGGGTCATGGGACAATTGCAAAGATGGATGAGGGACAGAGATGCAGCTCCAGGCATCAGTGACAGCAAAGTAGCTACAAACCCAACCCTGATGCCAGGCAGCCTGGACTAAAGCTTCCTGAGCACTTTCCAATCTGGATGCCTTTGAAACCAAGTTACTGCATCTCAGATTCTTCATCTGGAGAATGGGTCAGACTGACACTGGGATGAAATTAATAGCAAATTTAATTTTTTAAAGTTTTCTAGGAAAACTGCTGAGAAGGTGACCTGGTTGCCAAGGAAGTATGCAAGAACTGTTAGCTACTGTTGGTGAACCATTCACCAACACCCCCACAACAGCCCCAAAGATGAAGGGATTACTATCTCTCTCCTATAGTCGAAGCACTGCATGAGTTACCTGAAAAGTGTGAAAGGTGCTTATGGATGACCTGGAGAGAGGGAAGGGGCAGGAGTATAGAAAAGCTGTAATGCAATAGTATAGCATTTGCCTTACACTAGGCCAATCTGGGTTCGATTCCTGGTATCCTATATGGTCCCTCCCCCCAAGCACCACCAGGAATAATTTCTAAACACAGAGCCCAGGAGTAATCCCTGGGCATTGCAGGATATGGTCCAAAAATAAATAAATACAGAAACAAATACATGGAGTGCAGCAAGAGAGCAAGACAACAATGGACTGTTTCCTGGGACAAAGACCTGCCCCTCAGCACCACCCTGGATGTGGGCCTTCAACTCTTCCACCCTATCTCTCTCTCTTTTTTTCTCTCTCACTCATTTTCTCTCTCTCTTTCTCTCTCTCTCTCTCTCTCTCTCACACACACACACACACACACACACACACACACACACACATGCACCCACAGGACCATTTGTGAATTAAAATTCTGAGAACACATACAGAGCTCTTCTCTTCACTCTGTTTCTGAAATGTGAAACATCAATTTCTCTCCCAAAGTCTTGATCCTTATTGGTGCTCACATACATTGCTAAATGAAATGCACATTTGTGTGTTGCCCATGGAGAAGTCCTGTGCTAAGACCAAGGTCCTGAGAAGTTATGAGTTTATCATATGGCCAGAAAGCCAGGAGTAAGCTAAGTCTGAAGTCAGGTGCTGCTTCTCCCCTACTAAAAACTGTGGCTTATCTGGCACCCCCAGCCACCCACATTACCAGGCTTTCCATGACCAGAAAAGGTGAGACCCCAGCCTGGCCCGAGCTCCCATCTGTCAGAGGCAGAGAAATGGGACATGCTTTGGGAGAATCCACGTCCAGCAACTGTGTGACTTGGTGAGGGTCACTTAAGGTCAATGGGATTTTGGAGAGAAAGTGTAAAAGGATGTGGACAAGGGGGTCCAGGTCCCTGATACCCCTAAGAGGTGGGAATCACTGTTTTCCCGTTTTACAGGTGCATAAACAGCCCTCCCACTTGGCTCCCACTATTGCTACCCAGGTAGTGGCCAAGGTGACCAGTAAGCATGAGGAGCATTGATGTTCAAACTGACCTGTGCATATGGGCTTTTGCTTTTCAATTTTATGTTTTTGGTTCTATTTGTTTATTTGCTTTGAGGGAATCCCTCAAAAGTCATAACCTACAGTGTTGGTGGTAGCAGCAGACGATATGGATGCTGGAGTTATAATCAGGTAGCCCTTTTCAATATCTTTAAATAAGCTTTATTGGAAAGAATGGGGGGAAAGGAAGAGCATCAGAAGGTAAAACACTGGCCTTGCATGCATCTGCGGCAGCCTAGACCCAGGACAGAATTCTAAGCATAGCATATGGTCCATTGTGTATTACTGGGATCACTCCTGAACACAAAGCCAAAAAAAAATGGTACCAAAGGGTCTGAACAGTAAGTTTAGCCCAACCCTTCCTCTATACCTGCATAATCAATTTCATTATGAAACAACTTAATTGTAGAAAATATATAAGGAAAAATAATATGTGTCCCCAATCAACCATATTTAGTGGCTAGTATTTTGCCACACTTATCTAATTCAATTCTTTTCCTTAATCAATGCAGTGCTGTAAAGCAAATCCTCAATATTATATTGTATTCATAAATCTTTCCTTAGTCATTTCTAAAAGTCAAGCATTTTTCTTACTTAAATAAAATTCAATTACCCTACCTGAAAATAGGGACTAGTGAGATAATAAAATGGGAAGAGCTTTCCCCTTGTACACAGATAACGGGGTTCAATCTCTGGCATCCCATATTGTTCCCAAACCTGCCAAAATTGATTCCTGAGTAGCCCCTTAGCATGATGAGGTGTGCTCCCCCAAATAAATAAGATTAAAATAAAAATTACCAACAATTCCTTACCCATTCTGTCTTCAAAGTTTCCTGAATTGTTCTGACTTTGTTTTATTAATGAATTTTTTTTGCTTCCTTCAAACTGAGATATGTTTGAGTATAAATCACACACCTGATTTCAAAGAATAACAACAACAAAGAATGGAAAATGGCTCATCAATATATTCATACTGATTCCATGCTGACGTGATACTTTCAGTATATGAGTTTGACTAAAATATGTAATTAAAACTAATGGTACTTGTCTCTTCTTGCATTTTTTTCCCAATGGGCCATGAGAACTGCAAATCACATGTAGGGACAGCATTTCCTTTCCTGCCTCCACACATACCTGGATGCAGGAGTGCCAATAGAACAAGTGCAAAATCTAATGCCCCCTGAAGAAAATGGATAACTGAGGTCCACAGAAGAGGCTGGTGCAGAGACAAAGTACTAAGGGAAACTAAGGACAGCAGGGACTGAGACCCAGAGCCACTTCCCAGAGGTGACAGGCCAGCTTGGGAACCAGAGCAGCTGGAGGCAGCTTCCGAGTTGGCTCCAGTGATGGAGCTCAGGGTCTGTAGCCTGAAGCCCTGCTCCAACAAAAATCAGACCCTCTGCCCAGACCTCCATCAAGCTCCAATGCTGAGACAGGCCAGAGGCAACTACCAAGAGTACATGATGGGCCACACAGTTCAGTGGGCAGCATGGACCCACCAGGCAGGCCTTGGTTCTTCCACTGCTGGTAACTTACACACTGTCTGCATTACCGCAGATTTATGGCAAAAATTATCCTCTCTCTCAGCTCCATTTAAAGCCATTTGGAGCTCACTCCCATCCCCGATTATAAATCTAATTGCACATTCCAAACAGACAAGCGCTCATTTAGCTTTAATTATGCACATGTTGTTTTCAACAAACATTTTCATTTGGCCTCAGCAAGGGGGAATAGTTCCAAAGGGGCTGCAGACGCTGCCAGGGACTGTGGGGAGCAGAGGCCTGGGGAGTGGGGCAAGCCCTGACTCTGGCAAATTGCTGGCCTCCCCTAGTGCCAATCTGTGTTTTCAGGGGGTCCCAGCTGCACCCCTAGTGTGCCCAAAGCCTGTCTACAAAGCATGAATGGTCCTTGCTGGAATGGAGAGGAGAGAGGATTGGGGCTCTCATCCACTACAAACTGGTTCCCCTAAATCTGGTGTGAGGGTGTGGTCACATCCCACAAAAGACTTCACTTCTTCCTGCACTCTTGCACTCCTTGGTCCCCATAATCACCTCCTGGGGGTACCCTTGGTTAGTCACAGGGGGCAGGTCACAACACAAAACCTCTGTCTGATTCACACCCAGATGACACCCCACCATGAGTGCCCCTACCAGGGACCAGTGCAAAACCAAACTCTTCATCAGCTGCCCTTCATCAGCACACCATGCAGCTACTACCTTACCCTCCCTTCTCTCCTTTCTTCATACAGTTTGTGACCTCCCTCCCCCAGCCCTGCTTACTGCCCCTCCAGGAGGCCAGGGTTGATTCCTCTGTGCTGAGGTATTCACAAAGGCAGTTAGAGGACCCTAATCCTCTAAGGAACCTCCCCCCATTACCATCCCACTCTCAGAGATGGGGAGAAGATGCTCTCCTCATGTGAGCCTCAACTTCCTCGTTTGTATGTGGAAGGAAATGGGTTGGGAAGCTCTCTGGATCCCACACAGTTTATGCCTTTTCAGTGGTTTGTAAGTGGGTTCCATTCTTCTACCAAATAAGATCCTGGAGCCATAGAGCTGGTTCTGTCAAGGTCCCCGAGATGTGACTCTGCCCCAAGGCCAAGCTATTACAGTGTCACAGGGCACATGTTCAGACATGGGGGGCAGGCAAGGAGAACCCCAAAGTTACATCTCTAATTACTTCTGGAAAACCAAGCCAGTGAACCAAGGGCATGTTTTGTTTTGTTGGTTTTTTGGTTTTTTGTTGTTTTTTTTTTTTTTGGTGGTGGGTTTATGCCACACTAGCCAGGATCAGGGGCTACTTTCAACTCTGTGCTTGAGGGACACTTCTGGCAATACATGGGGGACCAAGTGGTGCCAGGGCTTAAACCTGGGCCTCTTGCATGCAGAGAAGCCTCTCATCCATTAAGCAATCTCTCTAGCCCATGCAAGTCTATGTTTTTGGATTTTTGGTTTCTGTTTTGGGGGCCATACTTAATGATGCTCAAGGGTTAGTCCTGGGTTTGTGTTCAGGGATCACTCCTGCTAGTACTGGAAGAACCATATGGGATTGACCCCAGGTCAGCCTCGTGCAAAGCAAGCAAAAGCCCTCTGAAAGAAAAAAAAGCCGGGGCCGGGCGGTGGCGCTCAAGGTAAGGTGCCTGCCTTACCTGCGCTAGCCTAGGAGACGGACCGCGGTTCGATCCCCCGGCGTCCCATATGGTCCCCCAAGCCAGGAGCGACTTCTGAGCGCATAGCCAGGAGTAACCCCTGAGCGTCACCGGGTGTGGCCCAAAAACCAAAAAAAAAAAAAAAGAAAAGAAAAAAAAGCCCTGAAAGCATATATTTTTTGTTGTTTTTTTGTTTGTTTGTTTTTGGTTTTGGTTGATGCTCAGGGGTTACTCCTCGCTATGCGTTCAGAATCATTCCTGGATTGGGGGACCATATTGGACACTGAGGGATGGAACCACAGTCTGTCCTAGGTCAGCCACATGCAAAGCAAATGCCCTACTGCTGTGCCACCATTCCAGCCCCTGAAAGCATATGTTTTAAGATGGACACACATACACACACACAAAAAAAAAATCCATGAGCCAGGTAGGGAGGAGCTCAAAGAACCACAGTATTTACTAAGCATACAGGACCCCTGGATTTGATTTCTGGCACTGCATGGTCCTCTAGCACCACTGAAGCAAACCTCTGAGCACTGGGCTGGGAGTAGCCCACTTTCCACAGCTGACAGAGCTGCATTGTCTCTGGCAGAATCCCTGGAAACAGCTTTTGAATGGAAGATGGGGGATTCATTGGGAAACACAGGACCTTGGGCAGCTACACTGGACAGAAAGACAATAATAGTGTCAGGACAGAGGCCTGGCCTCTCTCTAGGAGAGCAGAAAGCTGGGGTGGCCCTACAGAGATGCCCCAAATTGGTGCAGGAAACCACTGCAATCCATAGCTGACCAGTCATGGATCCCGGCTGCCCACTGCTGTTACAGGCAAGTTTGATGCTACCCATGCTACCACCTTCCACCAAAGGCAACTATCAGGTTGGAGTGACCATGGCCAATGCCTGGTACCTTTTGCAGGTGAGGGCCAAGCAAGGAAGGAGTTGGTAAGCTTGGGACAGGATCCACTGCTGCTGCCTTCACATCCTCCTTTTGAGAAACCTGGCAGCATTTTACCTGACTTCCAGCTATGTTGACTTCTCCCTGAATTACAAATTGCAACTTGTATGATCCCCATAGCCACATGAAGTGGAAATTACTATTACTGAGGCTCCTGTATCACAGATGAAGAAATTAAGACTAGAATTCAGCCAGGAGTTTGTCCTAGGTCACAGGGCAGAGTCAGAAGGGCTGGGGTGAGGCTTCTAATCCAGGTGACCCAATCTGAGCCCAGGTCTAACTGGAAACCAGAGCCCAAGGCTTCTTGGTCTTTCTTTGGTCACAGCACTGTCCCTGCCTCCTGCCTCCTTCCTTGAAGCCAGTGCAATTGGTGGTCTAGAGTCTCAGGCTGTTTGAAGCTGCCAGTATTTATGCCTGACAATTATCTATCATCCAGGCTGCTGGGAACAAGTCCCAAAACTGATCCTTGCCAAAGACAATGTATTAAAAGCCACATGAGTGAATGGGATGGGTCTGTGGCATGGGGACTTGGGGGGAAGGGAAGGGGAGAGTGCAGGGGGGGTGTGTGTGTGACTGAGACAATGAACGGCAGATGATCTGAAAGATATTTTCTCTGCAGCGCTACAAAACAAGCGCTCAATCATGCCACAAAGGGCTGGTATTGTCGGGAGGGAAATATGTCAACGACAGCGCTTGATAGGGGAGCGGTTAAAAAAAAAAAACGGGAGAGGAAAAAAGAAAAACATCTTTTGAAAGTGTCATTTGACCTAGAAAGATTTTCTAGGTCACCTTCACTTGGCATTTGGGCATCTAACCTCAAACCCAGCATGAATCCAGTACTCTGCTCACTGCCTTCTGTCTGGGGGGTGGGGGAACACACAGGAAACGGTCATTTCCTAGATGGTGTCCAGGGCCATGGGGCAGTGCAAAACTTGGTTTCTGGAAGGGGGAACAGTGCCATGCTGAAGGCTCTGTCTCCACACTGTGCCCCTATGCCCTTTTGATCCTCTTGTGCCTTATGAGGATGAAACTGGAGAGGTTTTTGTGTGTATCATCCCAGGTGTCCTGGAATACTACCCACCACCTTCCCAGGCTGAGGCCACTCTTTTGCTCTTGACCTTCGAACTTCTACACTCTAGATACAAGTTCTCCATTAGGACAGGAAGGGTTTGAAGGAAATGAGGACACAGATCCAGTGCTCAGGGAAACTTGGGATCCAGAGGGAGGAGAGATAGCAACACCAAAGACCTCTGTGGGGTGATAGAGAATGAAGTAGAGAGAGGCCAGGGTGAGAGAGGAGTGTGAACAGTGGGGAGGCAGTGAGGAGGGTGTAAAAAGGAGAGTTCAGGGTGAAAGTACTTGTGCCACTCACTGAAGTGGGCATCATGCAGGGTGGAGACAGGGATCAGATCCTCTGACAAATCAGTTGAGGCTGGAAACAGTGGTGGTTAATGATGATGATGGGGGAGCAAAGACCAGTTATGTCAGCAACAGAACAACAAGTTTTTCTCTCTGGGTCTTAGAACATGGATTCGAACACCCATAGCCAGCCACCCAGCCAAAGGCATTACCAACGGGTTAAAGAGTTAAGTATAAAAAGTCATGTTCTAGGGAAATCTCAGAAAACAGAACAGAATGTTTATCAGATCTGTGGCAGGGAGATAAATTCCTTGGCCCTTGAAGCCATCATGGAGGGAGGGAGATTGACAGATTCAAATATACACACGTTAATATCTTCTGCAGAAGGAAGCATAATAAAAGCAAAATGAAAAGGACACCAGACTAAGAAAATATCAGCACCAGCTACCAGACAGTTAATATATACCATGTAGGGATGACTCGATCAAATTAAAGAGAAAGCAAGATGTCAAAAGACAAAAAGACAGGGGACACAAACAGCACAGACCAAGACACAAGGCATGAGGGAAACGTGGGTGGGGAGGAGGCTCAAGTGGTACAACACCTGCCTGGCCTGGCTGAGGCCCCCAAGCATTGCCACAGCAAAATGTACAACTGATTCTGTGATAAGGAGACAGTGTGAGGCATATTTTACTGTTTTGAAACTGGGTTGCTCATGGCACTGCTAGTATAGAAAACAATTTCCAGTGGATGGAAAGCAATATGGTGGCCATCTCCAGGAGAAATGGCCAGCCAGGAGGAATATTTTTGCCTCTCACACCTGATGGAGAGAAGCTGACACTCGGATGGAGGGTGTGGTGTTGGAATGTTTGGTTTTGTTTAATCTTTTTTGCAGGAAACCCTGCTGTTATCAATACTGTAAATCATAGTGCCTAAAATTAAAACTTAAAAAAGGTTCTTGCATAATATATTGATTCTACTGCTGACATTTGTGCTGACTGCATTGCATTCCAATGTGAGCCACTAGTGGTACACACTGATTTCAACATATTAAACATGATTGGGCATTAGAAACTGAACACAGGCTTCATTGTCCTGAAGTTTGTTGTCTAGTGAGCACAGGACTAGGAATTACAATATGGCTGGGAAGTACACTCAAAGCAAGTTCATTGGTATGAGAGAAGGACTGTGTGAAAGGCTTGGTAGAGGCAGTAGTTGCCAAACTAACCTTCTGAAGGCTGCATGGAAGCAGACAAATGAAGGGAGGACTACTAGAGGCCCATGGGAACAAAATTCTATATATGAGGGCTGGAAATAAGGGCCCCACTTCTGGAGGGACCTGAATAAAGACTCTGGAATTGTCAGGGTTCATCCCGGTATCTGGAATCACAAACCCCAATGTGAGTCACATTTTAGAAACTGCTGTCTAATTTGGGGGTGGAAAGAGGATTGGGAAAGACAAGATTAGATTTTCTTGAAGAAACATGGGACAAAGCACTCTGAGGATCTAGGATGGGACCCAGAAACAGGGATGAAATCAGGGATCAGACAGGGAGAGAAACACTTGATAAAATGACAGGCAGTGGACCAGTGTGGCAGTGATTGAAAAACAGCATATCTATCTATAGAGAGAAGCAAGATAGCACCAGAGTCAAACCACAGCAGTCCCCTCAACATGTTTCCCAAAATATACAACCAAGATTCTCAGAAATGAATGAAAGCTACTAAGAGCCAGGGCTCACTCGGGAGACAGATAGGGTGATTCACACAGTTTGCAAGCCTAATTTCCTCTACTTGGTCACACGCTTCCTTCTGATTTCCTTTTCTGATGATTCATAAAGGGAAAAAAATCCCCTTTTCAAGTCAACTCAGAAATGCTTGTGCACCTGGGCTCACCCTGCCCAAATTTTCACCTCTGCTTCTGAGCCCACCAAACCCCATGAAAGCTCAGGTAACCCCAAAGACACAGGCCACCAAGAAACCTAGAGGAAGCATGAGGTTGTCAGAGGCACCCGCAGGCCTGCTGGGACCAGAGGGATCATCCACAGCTAGTCACACACTCAGGGTCACAGCCCCACAGTCATAAGTTCAAGGGTCAGAATCTACTTGGATTTTGATCCAGTGAGGTAGTGAAGATCCTGAGTATGCAATAATTTGTGGGAAGAAGAAGACCTTGGGATCAAACCTCAAGTCACCCCCATCCTAGATCTGCTGTAAATACTGTAAAAGTCATACAAGAGGACCCAGAAAAACTTAAAAGCATAGCCTGGAGTCACAGTTTGGGTTGAGATTTGGGGCTAAATGTACTTGAAACATCTTTTTTTATTTGTTTGTTTTTGTTTTTGGGTCACACCAGCAGCGCTCAGAGGCTACTCCTGGCTTTACATCCAGAAATCGCCCCCGGCAGGCTCGGGGGACCATATGGGATGCCGGGATTCGAACCACCATCCTTCTGCATGCAAGGCAAATACCTTACCTCCATGCTATCTCTCCAGCCCCGAGTTGCAACATCTTTACAAAACAACTTTGGTATGTATATCTGAGTGTATGTTTGTGTGTGGGGAGGGTATGTGTGCATGAGTTTGTGTATGTGTATATACAAGTGAGTGGATGAATATGTGTATATATGGAGGAGTATGTGAGCACTTGTGTATGTGTGAAGTTGGAGGTTGCTCATGTTCACATGAACATGAAACCTAACCTCAGACTATGTAGGCTCCTGGATGTACCCCTAAAGTAATTTTTATTATGAGCTCCTGGAGCTAGGCATGCCTCTCTCAGGCCTGGAAGACAGTAGTGTGCACAGGTGTCTCCCTCCTACCATGGAAGCAAATAGCAAAGCACCTCTCTTATGACCCTGCAGGCTGAAGGGTCTAACACTGGATGAGAGAAAGTCAAGGGTCTAAGAACACTAGATGAGACAGAGACAAGAAGAACAGAAGAGCTGGGAGCCAGGATGGTGGCTATGAAGGTTCCAGCACAGGGTTAAGGAGTTGAGAACTGAGCAGATTGAAGGGAGGTGGGGGATAGGGGTTAGCCCAGCAGGCATATAGGATAACTCCACACAGTGCACAGGCCTCCAGTAGAAGCATGCGAAATGACCACTGAGGAGGGCAGCGCAATTAAGGTATGGACAAGGGAGAGGACCCAGGATGGAATGCGCCCCCAGGTGGCACTGAAGCCCTCTGGGAGAGAGGAAGCCAGCCACACAGCAGTTTCCAAGGCCTTATCTGATGCTGCGGTAGGAGGAAGGGGCGGAGGTGGTGGTACCCGCATGGGACCACAGCGGGCCTTGGCAGCTGACATCCGCTGGGCCTGTGGCTTCCTCCTGCGGCTATGCCTCCCAAACTGCCTGACGCCTGCTATTTTTGTACTCTTGGGTCCTACATGAGGCTCCTTTGTGCCTGGAATGGGGGCAGGGAAGCTGCAGAGCCTGGCCTTGCTCAGATTTGCTCAACTCAGAGCCCAGTGGTCATCCAATTCCAGTGGCTGGGAAAGCAGAGACAGCATATGTGATACACATGGCATCTATCTCCACAACACTTACTTGAGTTTAGGAAACTCGAGGCTTGTCCAAGGCCATTCAGCCACATCAAGGAGTGGCAGGTATGAGAAATGCATTCTGGGTCCAATGTCCTTGGCATTGCAAATGGCCATCTGTGCTTGCCTTCTTCCCCTAGGCTCAGGGGAGAGGAGCACAACCCCAGGAAGGATCATGGCTCCAGGCACAGGGAAAGTGCTCCTTGCCCTATTCAAGAATGATCAGAAGATCAGAATGATCAGTGAAGGCTTTGGAAAGTGAACCCACCATGGTGGGCCTGTGAGAACTAGCAGGCATATGAGTACAGGAAGTAATTTGGATAAAGGGGCTACATAGATAAAACCCAGTAAAACTCCGTTTTGGGCTGTTGGAGCTGTCGGAAGTGCCAGGGAGTAAGGAAAAACAGCTTGATGAGGGGGTTGTAGGGGCATCCCCATGAGCATGTGAAGGGACCAGAACAGAATCCACAAGCCCCAGGGAGGGACATAACATTGTTCACATCTCTAAGGTGGCAGGTGAGGCAGGGAAACTGGAGTCATCTTAGCAATAGACAATAGCAAAGGGCAGAGGTTGGCCACAAGACTATAGCCCAGAGCACTTATAAGTGGACAGGTGCAGGTATAAAACATAGAGAGGCACAAGGAAGGGCAATGTGAGATGGAAGCCATAGCACAAAACAAAGACCTTTGGGAATTACTACTCCTTACAGATGGATCCTTGGAGGCAGAACCCGGACTTGAGAGCTACCACACCCCACCACTCCAGGGACTTCACAGGCTCCACAGAGGAAGATCCCTGAAGGTAGGTGTGACAGCTAGAACCAGCAGTGTGAAGCCTACAACCTGGTCTCCCAATCCATCCCAGTTTCTAGACTGGCAATCAGCCCCACAGCCAACAGCAATTGGGGCTGCACCTGCCATGCACCTCAGAGGTTGGAGGACACCTTCAGAACATCTGTGCTCCTATAGCACTTGCTTCACATGCCATTACACCAACAGAAGAACAGTGGTTTGGAGTCCTGGCCGGACAAAGCAGACAGTGTATTGGTGTGTATGGGGTGGAAGTCCAGGGTCCCCAAAGGCCATCCCAACTAGGAGCCATAGAAGTGTCCAAGCTGTCCTAGGTAACCTTCTTTCTTGTCTCTGAGCCCACTTCTTTAATTACTGGGCTGTGAGAACACCAGGCAGCAGGAGACAGAGTGACCAGGGAAGTTGCTTATCACAGAAAGGAAATTAATTTCAAACATGAGATTCATCGACCTCAGGAGACTGCACATACAGCCTGACTCCCAACACCCAGCAGGAGAGCAGGTCCATGGGACCAGCCAGAATGATCCTTCTCAGGGAATCAAAGACCAAAAGAAGGTGAAGAATCTTCCCAAATCACGGGGCCGGGCAGTGGCGCTGGAGGTAAGGTGCCTGCCTTGCCTGCGCTAGCCTAGGACGGACCGCGGTTCGATCCCCCAGCGTCCCATATGGTCCCCCAAGAAGCCAGGAGCAACTTCTGAGTGCATAGCCAGGAGTAACCCCTGAGCCTCACAGGGTGTGGCCCAAAAACCAAAAAAAAAAAAAAAAAAAAAAAGAACCTTCCCAAATCACAAAGCAATTACCCAGCAGCTTGCAAGCTCCTCCTGGTCCCACTCTTAGCACCTCCACATTTTCCACCAATATGCATGGGGAGAACACTTGCCAGAGGTCCCCCTTGCACCCGCCGCTGAAATCAGGGCTCCCTGGGATATAGTCAGGGGTTACTCTTGACTCTACACTTAGGAATCACTCCTGGCAGAGCTTGGGGACCATATAGAATGCTAGAGGTCAAACCTTCAGGTATGGGGGCAACTTAATTTTCTCCATGCTAACAGTATGCTTTATGGATCTGGTCCCAATGACTCTACCTGAAAATATGCTATTTGGGAGACAAAATCTGTCTCAGAGAGGTAAGATAATTTGCCTGAGAAAACAGACCAAGCAAAGGATAGTGCTAGAATATTGTAGGGGGTGGAGAGGGAAAGAGACACAGAGAGAAAGAAAGAGAGAGTGAGAGAGAGAGAGTGAGAGAGAGAGAGAGAGAGAGAGAGAGAGAGAGAGAGAGAGAGAGAGAGAGACGTCAAGGACAGAGCCAGGACTCCAAGCCAATTCTTTTGGTGGGGGGTAGGGGTTGTTGCCATCATACTCAACAGTGCTCAGGTGCTCCTCCATCTCTGTGCTCTAGGGTCACTCATGGTGAAGATCAGGGGACTATGTGCTTCCACAAATTGAACCAGAGTCGGCTACATACAAAGCAAGTGCTTTAACCCCCCCCCCTTTTATTATCTCTCTGACTGTCCAATCCAATTCTTAACCCACCTCACTATTTCTTCTCTGGAGAGGGGTCAGGTACCAAAGCCCCCTTCCTAGACCCCTCCTTCTCTTCAGAGATCCCTCCCTCCTTCTCTCCTTTCCTAGATCCTTCCTTTCTTTCCTAGATGCCTTCCTCCCTCCTAGATATTTCCCTCCATCTTTTTCAAAGCCTTCCTCCTGGCCTGAGGTTCTCTGCTTCTTTGCAAAAATAAATTGGCTAAGACTGGCTTCTCTCTCTCTTCTCTCTCTCTCTTTCTCTCTCTCCCCCTCCCTCCTCCTCTCCCCTTCTCTGTTTCTGTGTCTGTCTCTCTCTCTCTCTTACACATGTGCGCGCGCACACACACACACACACACACAAAATGCTGGTGATAAGGGTGATTTGTGTTCAATAAAATGCTCAGGAAGTTTATCAATAAGAGTCAATCCCATTTCAAGATGGCCAGTCAGTTACTAGAATTAATCCTACTCCCAGAAAGAGCCCATGGGAGAGGCAGAGATACAGAAAAGCTCCTGTGAGCTGGGCTGGGGCTCAGACTGGGACTGTGTCCAAACTCCCTAAAAAACCAAAACCCTTGCTTAAGCATGGGGAATCTCTGTCTCTGTATCTATGTCTCTCTCCATCTCTCTCCATCCTCCTCCTTTCTTTCCCCCTTCACATACACACATGCATGCACATACATATAACATAATAACAACACAGGGAAGTATTTATGTCCCCCAGGTATATGACTGAAAGAGAAGGCTTAAGAAGCCTGCCTGATGACATAAGGTGCACTGAGGGGCGGGCTGAGATTTGGATCTAGTCCTGAGCCCGGGGCCTGGACCTTCAGGTACCCCACTTCAGGGAGTTCCATTGCTGTACCACACAGCCCTAGGGCCTCCCACTGCCCTTGTAATGTGGAGCAAGTGGGAGCATACAGTGGGCAAATAAATATTGTTTCTTGGGCTCCCTCCATTCTTTGGGGCACTTTCAAGAAGAAAAACAGGCCAGAGAAGGGGGGATTCTTCTGTGTCTGGGACCCTTATGTATAAAGCTGGACAGTGCATCAGCATCAGAGCCTGCTCAGTTAGCTACAATTTTGCAGTGCATCCTTTCCTTCCAATGCCATGGTACTGGTCTCCCCAAACTCACAGCAGAGCCCTCAGAGTTGAGATCCGGCATTCGGAACCCATCACCACTAGGCCTCTGGTGTTTGCCCTTAAACTGGTGACTGGCCTTCCTCTGGACTTTCTGTCCTTTCACCTCAAAAAGATGGAAACTAGAGACCCCATTGCCTTGTCAGACCTAAGATGAAGACTCCACTCAAATCTGGTCATGTGAAAATACATTTTTTTTTTTGGTTTGGGGACCATACCTGACAGTGCTTAGGGATTACTCTTGACTCTACACTTAGGAATCACTCATGGCAGATCTTGGAGGCCCTATAGGATGCTAGAGGCCAAATCCTGATAAGGCAGGTGCAAGGCAAGTGCCCTACCCACTGTGGTATTGCTCTGGCCCAAAACATCTTTATTGATGTCCCAAACTCCCATGGAGGTGGCACTGAAACTGGTGACGTCCCCAGCCACTCCTCCCACTTCTGCCTGGAAAGGCCCTCACCCGCATACAGTTTCTAGTCTGAGCTGGTCAGAGAATTTAGCCATTCAGCTGACCAGGATACATGAAAGAGTAAAAGAAGGATCCAATAGTTCTTGAGGCTCTGGAGAGCCAAGCTCCACCATTCCAACGGTCAATCCCAGTCATTTCCAGAACAGCTGCCAACTGCACCTCCTAGACCCTCCAAATTCTCAGGCATCCACCCAGATCTCTGCCTTCACTTCATTAAGCACTGCCCCAGCCTTCCAGACACCAGACTGTCCCCACCCCTCAGCGACAACCTGACCACCCACATACCTGGAGAGGGTGGGTATTCATAGCTTACCTCTTGTGGCCACACACTTGCACTGCGCCAGCGCCCTGCACAGAGGAAGAGCCCGAGTCTCATTCCACAGAAGCCCAGGCAGTGAGAGAGCACGCCCGCCACAGCCTCTGTGCAATTCTGCTGCATAATCAGCAGAGAAAGAGGAAAAAAATGCCAGAAATAGCAAGGTTCATAAGCCTTCCTGACAACTCTTGGTCCTCTATTGGCTGGAGGCCTGGCACACACACACACACACACACACACACACACACACACACATTCCTATAAGGTGAAATGGGAAAACCTGTTATTTAACCTCTTTTATAAAAATCCATCTTCCATCCCAAATTGAGTCTGAGTATTCAATGTGCTCGGTGGCAGTCTCCACACCCTGTTTTGGGAGAGAAAGGGGGCAATTGGACTCCTCAGCTTTCCTCACTCTAGTAAGCTGCCTGGTGGGTGGGGTGGGAGTCACCTAGAGAGGCTTCTGGAAGGGCAACCTGGCAGCACCTGTTAGTATGGGGAACTCAGGGTCTTTTCATCTGGTGATCAGACTTGAGAGCCTCCATCCCACTGAAAGACCCTCTTTCATGTGTACCAGTGTACATGTTTACATGTGTACCCTGTGCACAGGGACTGACACAGAGACAGGGACAGTGGGGGACAAAAACTGGGACCTGCCCTGCACTGAAATACAGCATTGAGGTAGGTTTGCAGGTGCTGACTTGGAACCTGGGAAGAAAAAGCCAGGACCAAAGTGCCATTATTATGAGACTGTTGGGGCATGATTTGGAGGTTCTGGCAGAGATGCTGGACTTGGCACACAGTGCCCGAGAAGAGCCCAATCCAAGCTCCTCTGTCTTCTTATAACTTAGTTTTTTCTTTCCCTCCAGCACATATTGCATTTGTGGTTTCAAACAAACTTAAGAGCAGAGACAGTTCAAAAGGCTACAGCAGACACTGTGCATGTGGAAGCCTGGGTGCACTGTCCTCCCCAACACCAGCAGAAGCAACCTCCAAGCATGGAGGTGGAGTAGACCCTGAGTACCACCCCAGGTGTGGACCAAATAACAATAACAACAGCATCCAAACAAAGATGCCTCCCTGGTGCCTGCTTGTTCCTGTGAAGTCTGAAGGCCAAGGGCCTGGTTTTCCACCCCATGACTGATACCGCAACTAAGATATGGTGGTTTCTTCACCTGCCCCAGGGGGACAATTAGGAATCCATAAAAATGAGATTTTTGGGATAAGAAGGAACAGGGTTTTGAAACCTTGCATGTCTGCAGAATCGGTGAACTTGCTCCAGCCTCAGTCTCTTCATCAGTAAAGTGGGGATAACCACAATTGCTCACTGCCATGTATTGAAGAAGGTGCCATACAAGGAATTCTAAATTTTCAGACAATAGGAAGCACCAGAGGCTGCTAAGAGCTCCCAAGACAAAGAAGAGTTCCAGAGAAGCACCGAGATTGAGTATTTCTAGTTTAAGATCATCAGTGAGGGGGCCCAGAGGACACAGGGACAGCCAGCAGCAGGGGCCACTGTCTGTGTTCATGAAGGAGGCGGCGCTGGAGCAGTCTGCAGCCCTTCCCCTGCTGTTCCTAGCCCGGGCACACTCTCAATCTTCTGAGCTCAATCACATCCACCTCCTCTCCTTCCCTGCTTATCTATGTCCAAAGGCCCACAGTTCCTCGAAGCTTCTTCATCTTTGGGCCCCAGTTCCTAGCACTCAAGTAGGTGCTCCACAAATAAGCAGGACACACAAGCTGTGGTGGTGGCTCAAAGGGCAAAACACAGACTTTTTGTGTAGGAGGCCCAAGTCCATTCCCCAGAGAGAGCACCATTGGGTGTGGCCCCCCAAAAAAGCAAAACCAAGCAAAAGACATACAAGCTATAGAGTCAAAGCCCAAATGAGAGCCGAGGTTAGGATGCTGCACTAAAACTGAAAGATGCAGGGAACCTTCATACATCTTAAAGACTTGGCAAGACACCAAGAACTCTATGGATGGGAGGAAAAACAGCCCTGAGAAACTCAGATAGAAAAGCTTAGGATGGGGCTAGAGAGACAGCTCAGACAGTGCTGAACACAGTCTGGCACTGCATGTGGACCCCTGAGCACTGCTGTAAGAAACTCCTGAGCTCAAAGATAGAAGGTGTCCCTGAGCACCACCAGGAATGGCCTAAAAATAACCAAAAAAGCTTACAAGGGGCTAGAGAGATAGAGCAGCCTAGGTAGAACACTTACCTTCCATGCTATTGACCTGGTTCAATCCCCAGCAACCCTATACTCCAAGTCAGGAGTGATCCTTGAGCAAAAAGCCAAGAGTAATCCCTGAACAGTATCAGGTATAGCCCAAAATACAAACAAAAATAAGAACAAACCAAAAATAGCTCAGAATGAAAAAGGACTTTTTAAGGCCTAAATTTGTATTAACAAATATATGTCTTCATCACATGAACATCATAAGAAAATGAAAACAAAATAAGATTCATTGAAGGAAACTAGCATTTTCCAAGGACACATTAATAAAGAATGAAACAAGAAAAATGAATAAATCAGCACTTCCTGCGATGAAGTATTATGAAATCATGAAAAAGATTGCTATTTATTGACCTGGAAAATGGTCCAAATTGCTTGTGGGGTGGGTGAGAGAGAGAGAAAGAAAATGAGAGAGGAAGGAAGGAAGGAAGGAAGGAAGGAAGGAAGGAAGGAAGGAAGGAAGGAAGGAAGGAAGGAAGGAAGGAAGGAAGGAAGGAAGGAAGGAAGGAATCATGAAAAAGATTGCTATTTATTGACCTGGAAAATGGTCCAAATTGCTTGTGGGGTGGGTGAGAGAGAGAGAAAGAAAATGAGAGAGGAAGGAAGGAAGGAAGGAAGGAAGGAAGGAAGGAAGAAAGAAAGAAAGAAAGAAAGAAAGAAAGAAAGAAAGAAAGAAAGAAAGAAAGAAAGAAAGAAAGAAAGAAAGAAAGAAGGAAGGAAGGAAGGAAGGAAGGAAGGAAGGAAGGAAGGAAGGAAGGAAGGAAGGAAGGAAGGAAGGAAGGAAGGAAGGAAGGAAGGAAGGAAGGAAGGAAAGAAGGAAGGAAGGAAAGAAAGAAAGAAAGAAGGAAGGAAGGAAGGAAAGAAGGAAGGAAGGAAGGAAGGAAGGAAGGAAGAAAGAAAGAAAGAAAGAAAGAAAGAAAGAAAGAAAGAAAGAAAGAAAGAAAGAAAGAAAGAAAGAAAGAAAGAAAGAAAGAAAGAAAGAAAGAAAGAAAGAAAGAAAGAAAGAAAGAAAGAAAGAAAGAAAGAAAGAAAGAGGCCGGGTAGGTGGCGCTGGAGGTAAGGTGTCTGCCTTGCAAGCGCTAGCCAAGGAAGGACCGCGGTTCGATCCCCCGGCATCCCATATGGTCCACCCAAGCCAGGGGCGATTTCTGAGCACATAGCCAGGAGTAACCCCTGAGCGTCAAACGGGTGTGGCCCAAAAACCAAAAAAAAAAAAAAAAAAAAAAAAGAAAGAAAGAAAGAGAGAGAAAGAGAAAGAAAGAGAGAGGGACCAGAGATCAAATCCAAGGCCTCACACATGCAAGCCACCTCCCCAGTTCAATCACATAATTTATGATTGACTTGCTAGTTTATCAGAAATCAGTGGTGCTGATATATAAAATCTAGAAGTATATGATTTCACAGAAAAAGCTAGAAGGTAAAATGTTTTAGCTCTCCTTTGTTCCTTTGTTATTCTTTCATTCGACAAGCATCTTCTAATCCCTCTCTGCCCCAATACATCCCAGTGCAGAGTAGGTGAGCAATTTGTATTACAGAAAAGAATGACAATATAATTTGTAGGGGACAAATGGTTATATAAGGGTTCCAGGGTCAGCCTCTAAATAAGGCTTCACATAAAGCATTGTTCAAGTCAGACTGGAAGGGAGGGCAGCATGAAGAGAAAAGAAGATGTATTTGGAGAGAGGGAGTACCACTACAACAATGCTCAAGACTTTCTTCTGGCTCTGTGCTCAGGGGACTGATTATATGTGGTACTGGGGATCAATCTGAGTCAGCTGTATGCAAGGCAAGTGCCTTACCCCTGTACTATCTGACTATCCCTAGAAGGTTTTTCTTTTTTAAATATTTTTTAATTTTTAAATAACCTTTATGGAAATGACATGTTCTCAACATATAGAGGCATCTATGCACAGCCTTCCACATCAGCTGAATATTCTGAATGTTCTGTAAAAAGCTGAATATTCTGTTCACTACTGGCAATCCTGGCTCCAACCTCACCACACCAACAAGCCCGTTAAAGCTGAGGTTGGATGACAATGCATTCGCCATCCCCTGATTATCAGGTACTAGTAGTGCAGGGGAGGGAGGCTGTAGGGGTAGAGTGGAGGTGACAGATAATTTTGGATTTGATTCATCCACAGATGCTGAAAGAAGAATCTTGGAGTGTGACTCTGCCATGTGTGAGAAAGCAGCTCTTCAAGCCTGGCTCATTCATACTGAGCACTGCAGTGCTGTAGGGTAGGTGGGTGGGACTGAGGGGCCGATGGACGGGGCGGGAAGGTGGGGCTTTTAGGAAGATGGGAGGAGCTTCTGAGTTGGTAGGCAGGGTTTCAGGGCAGCCTCCCTGGCAGATAGAAAACCATAAGCATCGTCTTTTGCTTTGCAGGGCTCTTGGGGTCCAAGGGCTTCTGGTAGGTGAAGGGGCCCAGAGCCAGAGTCCTTCTGCTCCCCTCCTTCCAGAGTGCAGCCTGGTGGGTAGAGTGCCCCTTGAGGGACACTCAGCATTTCTCGGTTGTATTTGTAATTTTTTGATTCAGCACGAGGCCTCTGGTTGGAAACAGAAATGACTCAGCTTCCTGTGAAGGAAAAGATTTCGGTCTTAATGCTTCTCTTCTCAGGACCAGAGCAGCCACAGGTCCAGGCCACCCTATCTTCTTGTTTAGTGGTCCCCAGAGTGAAGGGCAGCCATGCTGTGGGTTGCAGACTAGCTGGGCAGAAATCCCAGCTCTTCCTCTCTCCCACTCCCACCCCAGCCCACACTGGCTCACCAGAAAACTTCCCATAGGGTCTCTGGGTCAAGCACTCATGAGCCTGAGCCAGGCTGGTCATTGCCCAGCACTACAGAGGTAGACGGGAACGGTTGCTCCTTCTCACCATAGCCAACTAGGGGAAGGTTCTGCTCTGTTCAAGGAACCTCATTTTATTTCCATGTCTGCCCTAGTTAAGTTCCCATTTTCCAGGCAAGGAAACTGAGGCTCAAAGCAATGAGTGGGAAAACACTTCCATCTTCCCATCTGTGAATATCCATGCACATACCTTAGTTCCTCTTTGAATGGATCCAGAGCAGGGAGAGAACTCAGAGGCATAGAGCGAGGCTCTGAGTTCAAACCACGACATGGTTTCCCGCACCTCTAGGTGCGGCCCTATGGGCCCCATCATCACCAGGCCTGAGTGTTGAATGTTTACTCGGTAATACCCGTGAGTGCTCCTCGGGGGGCCTAAGCAGTGTTTGGGAGGTCCTAAGTAAACAAGCACTAAAAATAAAATCAATAAAATGGAGGCACTTGTGGGGTAATAGGGAGCAGGTGAGCATGAAGTAAAGTAGCGAGACAGCCCGTCCCCTGCCTTTCCCTTCCTCGTCGCCCTGACGTGCACGCTGACAGAGCAACCTTAATAGTAACTGACTAATTTTAAACCCTGTGATTACCAGAGTTGATTTCCATGGAACCTTCCTTTCACAGCACCAGAACCTCTCACGAGCGGTAATTACCAAGTTCAATTTTAGCTCTGTCATATCCAACCACTGGCGCTCACTAAGGCGGCTGCTTCCTCGCCAGGTAAGCTGGTAATCAAGTCGGCTCTGCTGCTTCATTTCACAATATTGTGATGCCCCATCAGCACCTGTAAGTGTGGAGAGGCTCGAGCTTCTATTAAACCACTCTCACAGCCCAGCCCTCGCGCCACTAAGGTGTCCTGGGGAGCCTCGTGGCTGCTTGCTCCCGTCAGTCCCCCCAACACAGACCACCCAGAACCAGGCCACACACCCTAGCATGGAACCCTGCCTCCCTCCTCTTTGGAATGTCACCCCCTTCTACTCCAGCTCCAGCCCTCTCTCTCTACCCCCATCCCCATCCCCATTCCCCCATTCCCATACTCCACGCCCTCCCATTCTCATCCCCTCATCCCTATCCCCATCACTACTCCCCCATCTCTTCCTCTATCCCCTCTTTCCCCCATCTTCACCCTCCACTTTGCTCCTATCCTCACTCCTCCATCCCCATTCCCTCATCCCTACCCTACTCCCCTCCCATCCCCACCTCTACCTGTTACCCCACTCCTATCCCTACCTCCTCTCAAATAGTCTTCAGATCTGTCAGCACTGATATCTCCCCCAACTTATTGTCAGGATGCTGGATGCCTTTGTGCTAGCCTCATTTGACCAAAGAACGCCTTAGCTGGATCTGTTATCAAACAACCTCCATCCACAGCACTGACCTACCTGGTCACTGACTGTGCCCACAGCAGGACTGGTGCTCACGCAGGGCAGGAGAAGCCAGAGAGGAGGGGTGGACTTAGTGCTGGTGCTAACCTTTGCCATACATTGGCAGGAGCTGGCCCTGATGGGACAATAGACAGGAACTGTGCCTTTGATATGCAGCGACATTCAGAGCCTGCACCAGGTATTACCTCCACAGAATTCCTGCCTGTATAGAGCCCAGAACAGACCCTTAAGTCCCGTCTTTAAATCTAGGAAAAGTAGGGTCTGAGGACTTCCCTGAGGCTAACAGAGGGATTTCTTCCAGCTCCAAATGTCAGTCAAAGCTGAGCTTTCCCTGAGGAGCTGCCAGCCACTTCCCTTGGGGATGAAATCATACAGCCCCTGTTTTCCTTTGCACCTGAGTTTCAGGAGCAAAGCAGAGCCCAGCTGGCAGCCTCTCTCAGAAACTGGGGGGCACAGTACCCACAGACTCATTTTCATTTTCCACCTAGAGCTAGTTTTGTTTTATACTTCCTTGGCATTGATCTTCTAACGTATAGGATACTTTCATGTCTTTCACTAGATTTCTTTCATGTGAATGAGTGACCCCAAATAAATGAAAACCTGCCAAAAGCGAGACCTAGAGACATGGGATAGAATCACAGTCAGCCCTGGAGTCTGTCTACTACACCTCAGTTCTTCACAATGACTAGATCTCCCTCTCCATCATTGCCCCCAAACTAAGAAGGAAACTATGTGCAGGGCACAATAAAAGGTTCAGTAACAGCATCTCAACTTCTCAACAACTACAGGAGGTTAGAGCCTGCAGAGTAAGCATTGAATCTACCTGCTTTGTCCTAAGCAAAGCTTTCTGCCTCCACACATGCATCATTCTCGGACATGATTCCCACCCCCCTCTCCTCACTCCCTTCCCTTCTTCCTGTTGTTGCAATGACTCAGGGCACCACCATTGGATGTGGTGCACAACCATTTAGTCATGAGGCCCAGGTGACATACTTGGATGTGGGATCCCAAATGACAGTGCTGCCAGGATTGCACTTGGCATGGGGGCAGTGCCAGGGATCAAACTCTGGGTATGAGGACTGGAGAGATAGCACAGCAGGTAATGTGTTTGCTTGGCAAGGGGCTGACCCTAATATCATTCCAGTGATAGATGACACCAGCTTTACCCCCAGCTTTACCACACTGAAAGAATCTCCCCAAACCCCGTGTGTGATTCTCAGACAAACAGAGACAGCTCTGCATTCCTCTGGCACAGCCTGGAGCCCCTGCTATTGTGCCTGGCACCCAGCAGGGTAGTTGCCCAGTTAGCAGAGCTAAATGCTCCGAATCTCCAAGAGTGAGGGCAGCTGACATGAAGTCCTCCAACCGTTCCTCCCCACCCCCTACTAAGCTTTCCTCTCCTCATCAGATGAATTCATGGGTGGCATCCATGGAGTTGGGGCTGAAGATATAGCTCAAGGGGTACAGGGATCAAACCCCCACACTGCAGATGAAGGAGAGGGAGAGAGGGAAGGAGGGAGGGAGGGAGGAATTTGCCTTCACTCTTCAGCCAGATGACTCTCTGGCCAATGAGACAGCAACAATGTGGGCACTGCTAGAGGCCATGCAAGTTGATGTACTGCCTGAGACTCCAGGGGCACCAGGGGAAGTCCCAGCTAACCTTCTGGAGAGCAAGAGGCCATGGGAAGGGCAGAACCTAAACAATGAGTCCCAGTCGATCACCAAGTGAGTGCAGCCACTCTAGGTCACCCAGCAGCCAGGGACTGGCCCATGGCCATCTTAACCCCCTAAGCTCAGAAGAGCTGCAGATACCCCAGAGCTGGCTGATAACAGAACTGGCTGGGACCACTCACTGGCCACCACATACTCACAGCCAGGCAGCACTGACTGGTCCTGGCAGGATCCAGCTGAGAATCACAAAAGTCTCTGGAGTAGTGGGAGTGGGGCCCTGGATTAGAGCCTGCTGGCCTACTGCTGTAGTTTAAGGCTGAACAAAGTCTGTTCCATCTCTGCAGCAGTGTAATATCCCGGGCTATCTCCTTGGTGGGGTGGCCAAAGGCTAAAGCGGGAACATGTGTGAGAGCTGAGAGGGAGCTAAAAAGCTCTGTTCCAGGAAAGGGGCAATGCAGAGGAAAGGACAGTCGAGCTAGATGGGGTCCCCTTCATGATCCACGCTGCACTTATAAGCTGTGTGGCTTTAGGCAAGAGTCTCAGCCTCTCTGCACTTCAGGGGCACCTGAGGTAGGTCATCTGACAGGCGACCAGTATGTGATAGAGTCAGAATCCTGAGCAGCCCTTCCAGGCATCTGTGAACCTTCAAGAAGTACCTCAGACATGGGCTGGATGTAAATAGGGTGTTTGCCTTGCACACTGCTGACCTGGGTTCGATCCTCAGCATCCCATATGGTCTCTCAAGGCTGCCAGGAGCGATTTCTGAGCACAGAGCCAGAAACAACCCTGAGTACCACTAAATGTGACCCAAAAACCAAAAAGTGCTGCCGAGTATGGCCCCAAAACAAACAAACAAACAAACAAAAAGGTATCTCAGACACTGAGCATAGTGCTTGGTGCATAAGACCGTTTTAGTGAGTAATAGCCCCTCCCCTTTGCTATTTCAGCACCCTGAAACCTATCTCACTAACAGGGTGAACCTCACCCTGCACCTTGATACCTGTCTCACTAGCAGGGATGTCATTCACCCTGAAGGGTACAAACTTCCCTGTCTGACAGCAGCACCAGAACTAAGGTGACTGCAGCTAGGAAAGGGGAGAGGTAGTCACAGGAGGAAAGGAGAGGCTGAGGGAAGGAGAACACGATGTCTCTGCCAGGACAGGGGCAGAAGAGAAGACTGTGGGATCCTGATCTGGACCTGTCCTCAAAGTCTTGCACCCCCCACCCATGCCACATCTACATCTGCCTTCCCCTGGAATAGTCACTGTGGTAATTTCCTCTAGCCTCAGGGATTAAACCTATAGCCTGGGTCTAGCCACACAGAAGGGAGGTTGGTGAATTCATTCCCTGGGAGGTGGCCAGTCTGAGACCTCCATGTCCTCCTTGAACACAGCAAGTTTCTGAGATTCTCTCTGTCTCTCTGTCTCTCTGCCTCTCTCTCTCTGTCTCTCTCTCTCTCTCTCTCTCTCTCTCTCTCTCTCTCTCTGCCTCTGTCTCCTTTGGTCACTCTGTCTACTTGTCCTGTCTCTGACTTTGTCTCTATGTCTCTCTCTACTTCTCTGTTTCTATCTCTGTCTATTTCTCTCCCTCTTTATCTGTCTCTCCCTCCTTCTCTCTCTGTCTGTCTCTGTCTCTTTCTGTCTCTCTCCATCTGTCTCTGTCTGTTTCTGTCTGTCTCTCTCTTTGTCTCTGTCTCTCTGTCTGTCTCTGCCTCTCTCTGTCTCTCTCTGTCTCTCTCCGTCTCTGTCTCTCTGTCTCTCTCTCTCTCTCTCTCTCTCTCTCTCTCTCTCTCTCTCTCTCTCTCTCTCTCTCTCTCTCTCTCTCTCTCTCTCTCTCTCCCCTCTCCCTTCCTCGAGTCTCAAACATTCCAATACCCAGATCCCAAGGCCTATCACCAGCTAAGAGCAGGCCCCCAGGCTGCCCTGATGATAGGTGTCCAAAGAGCAGAGACACACCTAAGACATGCCAGAGCCCCACAGCAGTGCTACCTCCATGGCCACACTCAGGCAAGGCGAGAGGGTGTGGCTCTTGTGGGGTTCCACCCAGACCCTCTTTACTGGGGGCTCCCCACTCCCCTGTGACTATGGGGCTGGTGCCCACAGCTTCTCCTTCCTTTGCAGAACTGCCTGTGGCTGAAGGTACAGAGCCCAGGAAACAGTTATCCAGGCACAAGCTCCAGGGACCCTGATGTCAGGGGTCAGAGAAGCTTCATCAACCTTTAGGGCTGACATAGCCAGCCCACCAAGGCCAGGGATCCCCAGACTTTTGTCCCACTAATGAGCAAGCATTCTAAGGTTATCTCCTGTCCCACCTGCCTGGCTGAGGTACTAATCCTGTCCCCTTTCCCCATCCCCAGAATAGGTTTTTTTTCCACCCCAACCAAGTCTTCGCATCTTCCTCCTTCACAAAAGGGCCGTACCCTCAACCTAAAGGTTGCCAGAAAGAGGGGTGGGTGCTGGAGGAAGGGGGAGACCAGGCCCACTAGTGCCTACCTTGGAAGAGACAGACCTAGGCTAGGGTCGAATGCAGAGTGGAGAAGGGACAAGCAGCCCTTTCCCAGCACCCCACTCTGGCCCACCCTGGGGCATGAGCCCCCAAGCCCCTCCAAGGGGATGTACATGACCTTTGCAAGACTAAATGCAATAAGCATGTGCTGTGTGCCGAGCAGACCCCAGGGCCCGCCCCCGAGGCAGCAATAATCCAGATGTGTGTTTGGACAGGAGACACTCAGCAAAGCTCAGTCAACGGTGCCTATAGCCTGAGAAGGGAAGCGCTTCACCTTTTGCTAATCGCTCTAATTCATTTTTTATTACTAACTTTCCTGTTTTCTGTTTGCCGTCTGATTGAAGATATTACCAAAGGCATTTAAACAGCACCAGACTGCATCACAATGGCAAACACAACTCCTTTTATTGAAATCTGCATTAATATACATATAATTCCCTGATCACAAAGACCTCATAGGACACATGTTCAACCCTAAGTAAAGGCAGATTTGGCCAGAAGAACAGGCCCAGTGGAAGGTTTTTATTCCCAATGATACAAGCTGGGTCAGGAGCACAGTAGGCTGTGAGAAGCACTTCCAGAAGGGCACTTCCATCCAGAAGAGCAGATGGCTCATGGGGCCGGGACACAGGCCTTATATCAGAAGGCAGGGGTTCCATTCCTAGGTTCCACCCCTGAATTTAGTCCCCAGGTTCTGTCCGAGTTCCATCCCTGGGTTCCATCCCCAGATTCTATCCCCAGGTTCCAACTCTCAGTTCCATCTCCAGATTCCATGCCTGAGTTCTGTTCTAAGGTTCTATATCTGGGTTCCATCCCTGACACTACATGATCACCCCAGTGGCCCCCTGACCCCCCTGAAGCCCCTCTGGATGTGGGTCCAAAACAAACTAAAGGACTTTCTCTTGCTGCTGGAGAAACATCGGGCAGAGGGGCAGGCAGGCAGAACATTCTAATGGGCCTGGGAGCCCTTTATCTCTGAAGGCCAGCTTGACTGTGGCCCAGAGCCCCAACTGTGGCAGCCAGAAAGGTACCTTCCTCCACCAAATCCCAAGGTCACCACGTGTGGAGACCAGGGAGGCAACCAAACAGGAGAGGTCAGCCAGCCCTTATCCCAGACACCCAAAAGCCAAAGGACCAGATTTGTAGAACTCTGGGTCTAGTGTTGTTTCTAACTTTGTCCTTAGGCTGGGCTGGGAGAGGGGGTGAGATTTCCCACCCTTAATGCTTGCAGGGCCTGAGACACTGTCTCTCACTGTGGGCTGTTTCAGCCACCTGGCAATAACATCCAAACAAAACTAATTACTGTTGGAAACAACCTGGGGTAAGACCAGGGCAGTCTTCTCCAAGAAGGCAGCCAGTGCCTGCCCTGATTTGTTCACTGCTCCAACAACTTTTACTGAGCTTCTGCCAGACAGAACTCAGAGATTGAGGAGCCCATGGGAAGTATAGACACTATAGTTTGTCCTCACCTGAACATCAGTTCAGGGAATCTCCTGGCTAAGTCAGGCAATGACCAGCCCCACAAGCTGGGAAAGAGTCGCAAAGTAACTATAGATTTGGGGGGCTTTGGCATATTTTGGGGTCCTCCCAAACAATGCATAAAGAACCCCAAATCCTAGTTAGCCTTGCACTCAGCAAACCCAGGCTCAATCTCCAGCATCCCATATAGTCCCAGAGTACCACCAGCAGTAATTCTTGAATGCAAAGCCAGAAGTAAGCCCTGAGTATTGCTGTGAAAAAAAAATTTAGAACATGTAAGCGCACCGAGGAGTACAAGGGTGCCTCAAAACAGGGGAAGCGCCCAAAGCCTGTAAGCTGAGGCATGAAGGGCTGCTAGGACTTCTCTAAGCTCCTGAGCTACACTGCCAAGGTTCTGCAAAGAGAAATGACAGCTCTTATGTACCCATCAGAAAGCTCGTTGTGTGGCCTGAACATCTCCTTGGTGCCTTCCTCCCAATAAATTTGTCCCTGAGTGCTAAATGTCTTCAATGCCCAAGGAAAGCTAATCCCCCTTTGCTGGCAGAAGGGTGGGGCTGCCTTTCAGAAAAACAAGGCAAAGCAGCAAATGACAGGCTGTGTGGACAGAACAGATGACGGCAGATGGAAAACTGTCCCGCAAAATGTCTCGACAGTGTCGTGGCTTATTGTTAATGCTGAGCCATTAGGAAAATACAATTATGTGCTTCACTGGTACTGTAAGACATAATCCAAGACCACGTGCAAACTCTGGGTGCTATTTCCAAAAGCGAGGCAGGATGAGCTACAGGAGCAGAATGGAGCAGAGCAACTATGGCTGGCACAGGTGGTCAAGCTGCCCTTCCCCATCAGGTCTGCTCTGCCTCATTTAGAATCAAAGCATGGGAGCTGGGGATGTAGCTCAATGGGTTGCAGCATACACATGCCTGGCATGCACAGGAGACCAGGTTTGATCCCCAGCATAGTCCCGCCCCAGTACCACCAGGTATACCCCTGGGTACAACCCAGCCTGGAGGACATCCTTCAAAATAAAAAAATAAAAATAAATAAAATCAAAGCCTGCCTCTTACGCATTCACAAATAGATATGAAAAGGGAATCACAGTGAACTGAGATAGGGGCTTAAACAAGCACTGCACCTCACTGCATTTTCAAAACAGGGAAGAACTCTTAGTCCCATATTGCAGATGAAGACACTGTAGCCCAGGATCTTAGTAGCCTCCCAAATGCCCACACTCTCTTCTCCAGCCTCATTGATATTGTTAATTTTATTTTAGGCGTCATGGTTTACAACACTGCTAATGATAAGGCTTCATTCATATGACATTCCAGCACCACCCCCTTCACCATAGTGTTTATTTCCCTCCACCACTGTGCCCTCCCATCTAATTCTTCCCAAGGTAAGCTTTCTACTGAAGACCAGTTCTTCATTTCTGTTGCAGCACCATATGGCTTTATCTCTACACTTTTCTCCTCTTCTTCCCAGTCCAGATGCTGTTCCTTCTACCTGGAACATTTTCCATACCTTTCTAATCGAGATAATTTGACTTGAGTACCAGCAATGACTCCTCCTGCGGGAAACCTTCTCTGACAATCCCAGCTGACCTACACCTTTTGAAATTGTTGGCATTTGCTTGCCTTTGTAAGAAGACTGTGTCTCCTCAATAACTAGGCCTTAATCACCCATTCATTCAGGTATCAGCCACGGGGCCCTGCCCACAGTGAACAGGGATGAACAAAGGAATACATTCTCAAGACGTTTGCAAAGCCAAGACTTGGTCCAAAACAGTATAACTTCAAAGTATATCCACTGACCAGAGTGTGGCTTCTTATGCAGATGAATCTGAAATGTGTATAATATATGACAAGATATGCCAAGGGCTTCATTCTGTCCACCCAAAAATGTGCAAAAGCCACACTCCAAATAAAAATAATGACCAGTAATACTGCCCAGGTATACTGGATGATACCTCTGTGACATTCTGAGGAAGGCAGAGGAACAGAATAGAATCCCTTTTCTGCAAGAACTACAGCAGCTCAAAGTCACGCCCTACACCCTCCAGCAAAATGGCCCAGGTCCATGACTTAACCCTATCAAACTTCTAAGACACTAACTTTGTTGTAGATCTATAGATCCTGGACCATAGAACACCTCAAATTTCATAGCTTATGAAATTGAAAGGAAATCTACCATCTTCCATGAGCCTGAACAGTAACACAGAAGGCTCAAACTAACACCAACTACAGCCCAGTAAATCCTCAGACACTGACTTAGTAACACCATAGAGAGATATAACAATCATTTCAAATTGTCCTTTATTGATTTAAGCTTTGATCATTTCAGTTGTTTTGTTGTTGCTGTAACGAACAATATGAAGTAAGTTTGTTTATGCATGGAAGTAGCCTATGGTCGTGGGTGGGAGATTGGGGACACTGGTGAAGGGAAGGTCACACTGGTAGTGGGATTGGTGTTTGAAGATTTAGTACTTAAAATAACTGTATTATGAACAACTTGGAAAATCGTGGTGTTATAATAAAACTCAGAAAAATAATTCATAAAAGGACCAATTTTTTTATAAAGGTGCAAAAACTCTAGCATTCAGGGGTTTGTAAGTTAATGAATGTGGGTTTACAGGTTAGCCAGTTCCTCTTTCCCTTGTAGGAGAATTTCATCTTTGTTAATGCGCCCAGAAACCTGATGCAGGTAGGGTAAGGACTGTGCTACTAAGCAACTCTGATCCTAGCAAAACCGATACCTGATTCTGAGATGCATCTGGACTATCAGGAACCATAAATAAATGATAAATATTCACTACTCTAAGTTTTGCTAAGTAGAAAGACTCTTACATACTTGGGGGAAGGGGAGGAAGTGCCAGGCCTCAAACATACAAGATAAGTGCCTCAGCCACTGAGTCTGGTGTGAGGCTCTGAGTGACAGCAACTGTCATAGCTTTCCTGCTCAGAGCAAGGGTGGGAAGAGGTTTGGGAGGGGGAGGTTGAGCCTCCTTAAGACAGAGGTAGAACCTCACCACAGGCACAAACCTAAATGTGGAAACTAACAACTTCCAGGTCCCTTGTAGGGAACTTAGAAGGCCTCTAAAGTTGTTGTAAGAGTTGTACTTTTGGAATCAGAGAGATGACTTGATGAGCAGAGCACCTGCTCTGCATATAGGAGGCCCAGATTCTATCCCTGGCACTGCACAGTCTCCCAAGTACCTTCCATAAGTGAGCCCCAAACACAGAAGTGGGAGTAGCCCCTGAGCATTGCAAGGCATGACCCCAAATTTTAAAACAAAACATCAAGATGCAGGTCCTGTGCAGAAAAATACTTTAAAAAAATTGAAAACCTTTGAAAAAGATTTGGTTTCCAAACGAACCCATGTGGTACCAACCCTTTGTTTCAGTGCTACAACCTAGGAAATAATGGAGAAGAGCAGGGCTGGGGAAAGAGCTCCCAGAAAGAGTAGAGTGTTCCGTGGACTGATACAGAAGTGACAGCAACAACTACTGCCAGGGAAGAGGGACAGAGCATGAGCCTGTGGGGAAGCTATGACAACTGTCCCAGTGCCTTTGAGACCATGACCACATTGTTACCTATGAGTATAATCATTCCACTGTACCTTAAAGAGTCCCTGTGCTATGAGGAAGAAGAGGGCTGGGGAGACGAGAGTCAAGCTACCTATCCCAAACCTTTACCCACCTCTGCTCTGAGCAGGAAAGCTCTGACACTCACCATCAAAGACATTCATTCATAAAAGGCACAGAATCCAAGAGAGCCTATGTTTCCCACACAGGGCCCAGCAACCTGCCTGCCCTTAACGACGCCTGGCAGCAGCAATGAGGAGGGAATAAGTAACCCAATCTCTTCCCAGAGGCCTCACCACCCCACCTGAGGTAGAAGTGTACTGTGGGGGCCAGAACGATAGCACAGTGGTAAGGTGTTTACCTTGCACATAGCCAACACAAGACAGACCCTGGTTCCAATCCCAGCATCCCATGGGTCCCCTGAGCCTGCCAGGAGTGACTTCTGAGTGCAAATGCCATGAGTGACTCCTGGGTGTCACCGGGTGTGACCCAAACACACACACACACACACACACACACACACACACACACACACACACACACACACTGTAACTGGGGCTCAGAGAGACTAAGTGACAAGTCAAAAATCATGCAGCTTGGCAAATGCCAGGATATAGAACCAGGTACTGCCATTGGAATGTTAAATTATGTTAATAATTTAATATAATGTTAAATTATGTACTATCTGGCTTTATAAAATTAATTAACAGCTCAAGTGGGTATACAGAATAGAGATGGGAGTGTGTTAGGGATATCCTTTCCGAGTGTAGGGGCATACCTACTTGTCTCCAACAAGTTTCCTTCAAATTAGACCCAACTTCAAGGTAGGAATGTTTTAATTAGCTGTAACATGAAGGCATTCTATTAGCAAGTGAGATTTGAGGTTGAAAATCAAGACAAGAGGTCCAGATTGGAGCATTTGTTTCTACCCCCACATACATAAGAGATAATATAATACATACATAAGAGATAATGCATGAAGAATAAAATCCCACAGGCTCCTCCATCCCTAGAGAAAATGAGGGGTGGGGCTCTGTCAGGCACCCCAGAGACCACAGATAAGAAGCAGAGCACAGCATTGCAAGCTCCTCTGCAGCCTTTTGTATCTTGAACCTTGTGGGTCTCAGTTTTCTCATCTACAAAATAGGACACATGAGCCTGGATTATGCCTTTGGTTTAATGAAGGCTCACTGAGATGACCTAAGTAGGTGAGCTTGAGATAGGATTAAAGTTCAGGGAATAATTTGAGCCTTTATAAACCCTACTTGTATAAAAGCCTTGAATTTAAAAATAAAAATAAATAAATAAATAAAAAATAAAATAAAAAAATAAAAAAAATCATGGGGCTGGAGAGATAGCATGGAGGTAAGGCATTTCCCTTGCATGCAAAAGGACGATGGTTTAAATCCCGGCATCCCATATGGTCCCCCGTGCCTGCCAGGAGCGATTTCTGAAAGTAGAGCCAGGAGTAACCCCTGAGCACTGCTGGGTGTAACCCAAAAAATATTAATAATAATAATAATAATAATCCATTAAAAGGATTAAAGGTATTTTTGTTTGAGATGACTATTGTATTGCTGTTTTTTGTCTTCTAATGAGCCAGAATGAGAAAAAAAGCATATATATATATGGATACTAAACATACAGATTCCTAATCCAAGTGGAAGAATGGTTGGGAAGATGAACTGGTGGAAAGAGATCAGAAAAGCCAAAAAAAAAAAAAAAAAAACCAGTTGTGGAAGCCAGAACAATAGCACAGCAGGAGGGCATTTGCCTTGCATGTGGCCTACCGGAGACCCTGGTTCAATCCCATCTGGTCTCCTTAGCCTGCCAGAGCAATTTCTGAGCATAGAACCAGGAGTACCCAGAGTGCCACCAAGTGTGGCCCAAAAACCAAAAGAGAGAGAGAGAGAGAGAGAGAGAGAGAGAGAGAGAGAGAGAGAGAGAGAGAGAGAGAGAGAGAGAGAGAGAGAGAAAACCAGTTCTGGAGATCAGAACCCCTATAAAAGAGCCAGTAATGAAGACAACAGATATATGAAATGTCTCAGCTCCCAGGGACCAACATACCAACTCAAGAATCTGGAAAGGTTATATTCCTAATCAAACCCCTAATAATCTCAAGCAGCGACAAAGTTCTGGGAAAAGGAGGTGTCTGGACATCTCAACTACCTACAGCCTAAGAAGTAGATGTTAGTGGTACTGTCAGGATAAAGCCAATGAGAGCAATCTCAGAAATCTGCTTCTGAGGTTACCCAACATGGTGAGCAGGAGGGAAAAAAAACAAAGTTTCCTAGTGCCCAAAAGTTTCTAGTGCCCAGTGGGCTGCATGACAGACAGAAGCCCCAGCCTCAAAGCCCTTATCCACTCTCTGCCTTCAAGCCTACCCATATTCCATGCCATGCAAAACAAAATTCAACCCCAAGACCATGGCTTTCCCAGGTGTTAAAGCAACTCACAACTGCAAAGCAAATCAACTAGATCCCCGTTTACAAACAAATTTCAATTGAGAATCACCAGGCACTTATAGAAAATATCAGCATAAAAGAGAGGCTTAAGTAGTAACAATAGTTAGAATCTGGAAACAACTCAAGTGCCCAAGAATAGATGAGATAATAAAGAAATTGTGATACATTTACACAGTGGAATACTACACAGTTGTTAGAAAAAATGAAATTTGCTTATACATGAATGGATATGGAGAGTATTATGCTAAGCAAATGAGTCAGAGGGAGAGGGATAGACACAGAATGATTGCACTCATTTTTGGGATATTAAAAAATATATTATAGCAGAGCTGTAGGTCATTTACCTTGCACGAGACCAACTCAGGACAGAAAATGGTTCAATTCCAGGCATCCCAGATGATCCCTTGAGCCTGCCAGGAGTGTTTTCTGAGTGCATAGCCAGGAGTAACCACTGAGTGCCATTGGGTGTGACCCCCCCAAAAAAAAATAGTATAGCAATAATATCCAAAGACAATAGAAACAAGGACAGGAAGACCAGTTGATGAAAGAAAGCTTGTCACAAAGCAGAGAAGAAACCACTATGACAATGATAGTTAGAAATGATCACTCTAGACATGAGCTGGGTGTTGAAAGGAGATAAAGTGATATGCATGATACTCCTTCAGTAGCTATCTTGCAAACCACAGTATCAAAAAGAAAAAAAGGAGAGAAATAGAGAAAGATGTCTGCCACAGAAGGAGGCAGGAGGGAAGGCAGGAGGGAGGGCAGGAGAGACATTGGGGACACTGGTAGTGGGAAATGTTTCACTGGCAAAGAATGTTGTACATTGTATGAATGCAATTCAATCATAAACAACTTGGTAACTATGTTTCTCACCATAATTCAATTAAAGTAATCAAATTTATAATCAAATAAACAAAGTATTTAAAATTAAAAAAAGAAGCTAACTGTGAACAGAAGAGTGAACCAAAAAGTAAAGAGTTAATGAAGGAAACAACAAATAATCTAAAATTGAATATTCATCTTCATAACATCAAGATAGTTACAGACAGCAAGGAGGGGGAGGAGGAGGTGGTGGTAGAAGGAGGAAGAGAAGAAAAGAATAAGTAAAGAAGGAAAAGGAAAGAATGAAAAGAAAGAAAGAAGATTGCTATGATAGAAAATCAAGAAAACAATGCAGAATTCTGGAAAATAAGAAAACAGTTGCAGAATAGCAATAATAATGGGGAAAGGGACAGAAAGGAATTCCTGCTTCCCTGTATTATTCTGTTTCTGTGTTTTGCAAGGAGTAAAATCAATGTGAGTCAAATGAATGGTGTGAAGCAAGAGAGTGGAAGAAACGACAAGAAAGTGACTTGACCTGGGCATGGACTGACAAGCACAAGCTTCTGCTCTATCAATATGTGACCCCTCATTTGCCTGAGTTTGCTGAGAGCCCAGAAAAGATGTAGGTGAAAAGAGGGATACAGGGACAGTCAGAGACAGGGATGGTGATAGGGCTCCAGCCCAAAGACAAAGCTGTGATCTCTTATCTAGAATGGGCACCTAAGATTTAGCCTGAGCCTCTCAGAACCCTATTTGGAATCTTTTCTCACCTAGGAATATGTTCATCCCATAAACAAGAACCTGGAACCCCTGGAAAGCAGAGCATGTACATGGGCCCCAGAAACCTCCCCTGGCCTTTCTTTTTTTGTCTTCCTTCACAAGGAAGGAACTCTTCTGCAGCTCTCACTCACAGCATGAGGCTCAGAAGAATCTTCAGTATCTCAGCACCTCTGAAACTTCTCACCTGCAGCTCTGTGACTTACAGACACTGAGAGGATAGCAACTTTTTGCCCCCAAAGAAACACTGCAATACTTCCCTTTCTGTGCTTGTATCTGCCTGCTTCTGGGAGCATCAGTGGCTGATCTTGGAACTGCCCTTCTACCCTGGAAACTACTTACTGTCCAGGACCTTACTGAGACCAGAGAATTTCTTGCACCCTATAACCAGAAGAGACAAGAATCATGAGCAGCCCCTGCTGCTTCATGTTGGACAATTCTGGGGAGCCAGCCCAGTTCCAGGACTGCTGGTGGGGTAGCTTTCAGCGGTCACCATGTTCCAGCCAACTTTCTGCCCCAGCAGATCCTCCTTTATCCCCTCAAGCAGGCTCTCCTCAACACCAGGATAAATCTTCTTCATCTGTTTCAAAAACCCAAAGGAAGGCTCTCACCAAAGTAACAGGGATGTTTCCCATCACCTCTAGGGGGCAGAAGAAGACAGGAGTCTCAGGGACACCTGACCAGGCCGGAGCCCTTGATTTCCTACCCTGAGCCAGCAATATGCAGCAGTATGTCATCATACTTCTGGTCCATGGCAAATGAGGGTAAAGGAGAGGGGCAAGTTCTTCACACATTCTAGCTTATAGCCATATTCTAGAACTGGTTTTCTGAAAAGCAACAGCGGTAGCAGTTTAGAGAGGCTGTAACATTCTCAGTTTCTCTGAGATCCACAAGTAGAGATCTAACCAGGGGAGATTGCATTTCTGGATGGGGAGAAGCAAGACACCCTGGCAATTGGGGAAAACAAAACACAAGTCACTGAGTTTTCCCAGCCAGCAGAAGGTCCTGTGCTGACAAGGGTCTAAATGAGCAGTGACACATTGCCAGCCTGGTCTCAGGTCCCCCATAGGTGAGCCTCTCGGCCTGAGATAGCCTGTACCCCCAAATCATACTCCAAAGCACCTAGACTGGTTGCCCCCTCTCCTGTCACTCATATGCCCTCCCCCATTCCTTGCCCCCACCCACCTTTCTGTGAGAAACTAAGGGGTAAAACCAGCTCACGCCCATGGCGCTGTCATTTCCCCAAACATCACTCTATTTCATTATGACTCTGCATTTTAAGCAAGAGATCACAGATCTGCATAGTCTTTCATCTTATCAACGCAAGAAGTGAATCTCCTATTGAGTCTCTGAGCCTTCAGGACAATGCCAAAATCCCTTCAACATCTGCAGAGCCCAGCCATAGATGTGTCCTCACTAACTAGATGTGTCCTTAACCAACTAGACTAGTCTATAACTAGACTGAGAGGAAGTTGCCAGTGCATGGAGCAAGTTGAAGCACGGGGATAACTGGTGAAGATTTATTATCTTGTGCTCTACAACATGCTGCCCTAAGATGCAAATTACAATTTACCATGTCTCATTAAGCTAATAATTAGTTACCATATGTTTTTACGGCTGCTCCTACTCCAAGCTGAAAAATACTACCATATAGGTTTCTTGGGCCTGTGTCAATGAGAGATCTGTTAAGCATGTGACCTTAAGATGTAGTGGGTGGGGGGGAAGGGGATGATAGAACTAAAACCCTGGAGAGCAAACACATGTTCCCCCAAGTCCCACTTTCCCTTCTCCACACCAAGTTTTATCCCTGCACCATACATAGATCAAGACTCCTCATGTGGGAACAGTTTGATTCTTACCCCAGGAAAGATACCAGAACACACTTGGCAAGTCCTAGAGACAGACAGTCTTGGTTCTTATAACCAGAGAAAACATGCCATTGGCACCTAGCGAGCAAAGGCTAACGAGGTTATCACAACCCATGGAATGCACAGAATGACACTCATGAGAAATGTTCACTTTGGGGACAAATGTTATATATTGGGGCACGAGGGCTGTTCTAAATCACAGGGATGTTGATATCTGCCACTTCCATTTGAGATTCTCAAAGAAGCTCTTAAGTCCAGCCTTAGGGAGGCTTCACCCCCACCTGACAAGGCCTTCATCCCCATCTGAGGAAGATCTTCATCTGTTTGAGGAAAGCCTTTACCCCAGCCTGAGGGAGATCTTCACATCCACCTGAGGGAAGCTTTCATACCAACTTGAGGAAGTCCTTCACCCCAGCCTGAGGAAGGCATTTACCCCAGTTGGAAGGAAGCCTTTATCCCAACTTGAGAAAGGCCTTCATCCCAACATGGGAAAGGTATTCACCCCAACATGAGGAAGGCGGATCACCTCAACTTGAAAAAAATCATTCACCCCTGTCTGAGGAAGGCTTTCACCACAACCTGAGGGAGGCCTTCACACCCACCTGAGGGAGGCCTTTGCACACCTAAAGGAGGCCTTCATCTCAGCCTGAGGAAGACCTTTATCCCAGTATAAGGGAGGCTTTATCCCAGCCTAAAGGAGACCTTCATCCCAAACTGAGGGAGGACTTCCTATCCCCCTCATAAGGCAGAAAAATGGAATCTATCAGGGGGTGCACCTGAGGACACAAGGGTGCAGGTGGCTGGTACAGCTGCCTTCTGAGTCTGTCTTCTCAGCCTGCTGAATCTCCCTTTCTTCCCACACAGATTCAAGAGAGAAATACAAAGACCAAAGGACAAGAGCAACAATTAGCCTATACAGAAGCTGAGCAATCCCTCAAAGCAGAAATCTTAAGAAATGAACCCAGGTGGGACCACGGCTAGAAACGCCACCAGCAGCCTTGGACTGAGACCAGAACTTCTCAAACTAAACTCTCACCTCTTGCATGGGAATAAAAGTAGTTCCTGGTAGGGCAAGACACAAGACCCCCATTACTCCCAGCAGCCCACCTGACAGCTGTCCCTGTGTTCCTTCTGAAGACGAGGAGACTGAAGCACAGTGGCTCCATAGCATACACTCAAGGTTGCTCTCCTCGAGGCCCATCCTCCAGGCCCCATTGGATGCTGCACTAGAAACAGAGCAGATAAGCCAAAGACTCTTGGCCTCTGTCCTACCCTGGACTCATGCTTGCTACTAAATCTACAGATTACAAGAGCTAAATGAGGATGCTTAGTTCCTCAAACCCCAAGGCACCTGGGCCATTCATTCATTCAGCAGCTACTAGCTGGGCCACAAGTCTGGGGGGGGGGCACCATTCCACAAAGCAGCCTCCCTCTTCCTGCAGCACCCAATTCTCCAGTTTGAGAAGGTGATATACCTAAACTTTATCTCTCTGTCCACCCCAGAGTCTGGCCTGGCTGGCACATGTGCTCTTTTCCCACCCCACCCCATCCCCAGACAAAGGAAAATAGAGGAAGATCCTAGTCTATTCTACAGCAGCAAATAATTGAGCTTGGGCTATGACTTTCAACAGTGAGAAGGCATAGAAAGGGAGCCCAGAGTCTCCACTGGGTATTAGGATTTGAAGGATCAGGAAGGGAGGGAGGGAAAGGGAAGAAGAGCTTCTACAAAGGTGGTGTCACCTGGCCCAGGGCTGGCTCTTCTCACCAGGCCCTGAACCCTCCAGTCCCCTGTGTCCCTGCAGAATCAAGGGGCACCCCCAACCCTACCCAAGGAGCTGAGTAGGCCCCACTTAGCACAAGTCCTGCTCTTTCCCCTCAGTCTGATGCTCATCACATGGCGACCCACTCATCCAGTCCCTAACTCCGTAGCCTTGGTCTCACTCACCACAGGGTTAGATGCTGAACCCTGATCTGTGTATAATCACTCTCCCCACACTCACACACTGGTACACAATAATTCTGGGACAGACACTGTGCTAGGAGTTGGTCATGGTTCCTGCCTGCTCGAGCCCGTAATGCCCTGTATACAACCAACCAATGGTCCCTCCATAGCAATGAGCGGCTGGGCCAGTAGCTTTTACCTGGGCACTTATTCCATATGCACATTCTCAGGGCCCCCAGCCCAGACAATTGAACCCAAATTTCTGTTGCTGGAGGGTAGGAACCTGTTTTCTAAATATTGCCGGTAGATTCTTAATGTGTTCACAAACCTCAAAATCAGGGGCTGGAGAGATAGTAGTGGGTAAGGTACTTGCCTTGCACATGTCAAGGCTGGGTTCAATCCCCAGCACCACACAGAGCGCCCCCTCTCCATCCCCACCAGGAGTAATCCCTGAGACCAGAACCAGAAGTAAGTCCTTAGCACTGCTGGCCCCCAAACAAACAACTTTTGGAGAAACATTGGTCTAAACCAGCACATCTCAATCAGGGGTAAAAGCCCACCCTCCCCCCACCTAAAAAAAAAATCCAACCATGACCACCAAGTTAGTCTAGCAGGCCACAGGTGAAAATTACATCAATGAGGAAGTCACAGCATGAGACTAGAGAGTTAAAGGGTAGGACAGGGGAAACAGGAAGGAAACAAGGTCTGAAGGGGGCCACAGGAAGGGAAAAGGTTGAGAAACACTAGTCTAGACCACAAAACCTTCCCCAACCTCACAACTTAAAACTGCCTTCAACCCCAGATCTGTGCACCCCTAAAGCTCTGCTACATTTTCTCTATAGCCATATGCCCATCAGTTACAATATCATGTAGTTCACCCACACTCATTTCCTATCCCAGAGGGTGGCAGCTGAGGTCATTTTTGTTCACTGTTGCAGCATCAGCATTTTAGCACAGAGCCCAGCATGAGGGGTGCTCCCTGTTCATGGCCTAAAAAAATAACAGACAAACATGCTCCAGCCCAGCAGTTTCAGTGCTGAGGGAGCTTGAAGGAAAAAATGCAGAAAGCAGTGCTCAGTCTGACCTTAAAGAATGCTTATACCAGGGATAAAAGCTGCTTAGAACACAGAGACAATACCATTCTTACTGGTATAGATCCTGCTCCTCTCTTAGACTAGTGGGTGTGTGCCAAGAACTATACCAGCCCCATCACCTCATTCAGTCTTCTGAACCTCAGACATGGGTGATGTTGTCCATAAGAGGGCAGTAAGGTACAGCTACAATAAACATGTGCACACACACACACACACACACACACGCATGCACACACATACACACCAAGAGAAAATATTAGCTAAGACTATTCATAGCAGCTTCATTTATAGTGGCCCCAATCATAAAAACAAATCTAAATGTCCATCATCTGGTGAAGAGGTAAGCCAACTGTGCTTTAATTCGTAAGTGGAATATTACTGAGCTATAAAATGTAACAAACTAGGTATATACACAACATAGATGAAACTTAAAGACCTTAAACTTACAGGAAGAAGAAAAAAGATACAAAAAATATACGCTTTATATGAGATACCAGTACACTTATCTGAACTTAAGAAATTGATCATAGGAATTCTTCAGAAATTGCAGGAAGAAGAAATTGCTTAGAAAGGAACACGAGAGAACTTTCTTGGGTTATGGAGATGTTCCATATCTGCATTAAGAGAGTTACTACCAAAAAACTTATGAAATAAGAGGCTTAAGACTTACATTTTATTGTGGTTATTTTGAAAAAAAAATTAATTGAGATTCTGCGGTTTACCAGAACTATTAATAATGGTTTGTCATGCACATAATTCTAGCACCACACTTATCAACAGTGCACGCATTTCCTATCCCAGGGACCCCCAAACCCCTCCTTCCCATGCCCCCATCAATTGTATAGATGTTGCCTTTGGATCTTTGTTTAAGATTTTCATTTTATTGTACATAATCTGTATCTCTTTTAAAATGTGAGCTAAGGGTCTGGAGCAATAGTGCAGCAGGTATTGTGTTTGCCTTGCATGCAGGGGAGCCAGGTTCAATCCCTAGCACCCCATATGGTCCTCAAGCACCTGTCAGAAGTAATTCCTGAGTGCAGAGCCAGGAGTAAACCCTGAGCATCACAGGGTGTGGCACAGAAAAATCATATAAGCTAAAAAAATCATCTGTCCCAGTGTTGGGCCAGTTTTTATTGTTTTTTGTTTTTGCCATTCTAATAGTCAATATGCCATCATGTGGGCAGCAAGCTGTGGATAATCCCACCCATAACTCCCAGTCTGGTAAAGAGCCTTGACAATATGCTAATGAAGGAACTTTTCAGAGTTGGAAAGAACATCACAACCCTGAACCACCAAATCAAAACAAAGACTTGTGGGGAGGACAAATAAACATCAGGTTGTATAACAAAGCTTGGGTTTAGATCTCAGCACTGTTCTTCACTTGCTATTTAACCTGTAAGAACACTTCTCCACCACTCAGTTTACCCTTCTGTGAGGCAAGGAAGGAACAAATTTATTGTTTCCAACATAGGATCAGTTATCATAGGAGCCATCAGGCCATGCTCATCCTACACTGTTATCACATAAAGGAAGCAATGCCTCAGATCAGGTAGGCTCTTTTTCAGACACATGCTAATATGATTGTGATTAATAAAAATGCATGTCTCTTTCCAAGCAAAAATGAACCCCAAGCAGCTTTTTGGCACTGTGTATTTTCTTAAACAAAAGATACCAAAAGAATAGCCATAGCTCCTGACTTAGGTGGAAAAGGGATGGAATCTCTGTGTGCACAATTGCTAAGGGATAGTCACCAAGGGAATAGTCACCAGGGGCCCTTCCCGGTCTCTGGGCATCTCCAAGGCAAGTTTACCCTTGTGATTCTCAAGTCCAGATTCCTATGGGTGGAGGCCTCTTGCCAGGACTCCAGGGTACTGATCCCCAACCACCGACCCCATGGGTAAGCTGTGCCCTGCTTCTGCATTCTAGTCTAGGGACACTAGGCATGACTACTCTGGCACCTTATGCCTCAGTTTCCCTTGCAGTTCTGTCAGTGGCCGAGTGGAAGAATGGTCTTTGGGACACTCCCTCCCCAATGCGTCACTAACCGTCCATGCTCCCCGCTCCATCCCACCCCCTACCATCGCTGAAGCAGACTTACTGTCCACTTCTGACCCATTCCCAGGCTGGGCCCCTGCCCCTCCACGAAGAGGCTGAAGCCCTCCTGAGCAGCTGCCCTAACCTCCAGGCGCAAGATCTGAGCATCCTTTCACTGCTGGGGTGGCTGGGGGCTGCTGGCCGCCTTTGCCCATTTGCCACACCCTCCCCTCCACCCACCTGCCTTTGGAGAGCACCAGAGCGCAGGCTTTTTTCTCCTTCCTGCGCAGCTTCCCTCTAGGCCCTGACCAAGGTGCTGAGTCAGAGCTTTAGGAGCCTCAGAATAAAACAGTGGCCTCTGACTGATGTCCCCCCACCCCAAGAACATCTCACTCTGCCGGACAGTACAGAATCCCCAGACCTAGAGAAACACTGAGGCCAAGAGGCTACCGCCCCACACCACCACTACCACCACCCCCGCTTCTGCTCAAGAATGTGAGGCACAACACCCCCACCAGAGACTAGAACTGTGCCAACTTCATGTTGAGAGAGAGAGAGAGAGAGAGGGAGGGAGAGAGAGAGAGAGAGAGAGAGAGAGAGAGAGAGAGAGAGAGAGAGAGAGAGAGAGAGAGAGAGCGCACTCAAGGCAGAAGAGGAGCCAGTGCCCAGCGCCCCGAAGTCTCCTCCCAGAAGCTACCACTCGCTACTTTTAATCAATTTTCCTCCACCAGCCAGCAAGCTGCCAGAGAACCAGCCATCTCCTCCACCCCTCTCTGGGGCTTCCAACTTGGGGGAGAGGCTCTCTGGACAAATAAATAAATAAATAAATAAATAAATAAATAAATAAATAAATAAATAAATAAATAAATATCACTAGCATCCTTCATTCTTCCCTCTCAAAGGAAAGAACAAACCGGCCGCTGCCGCCCTCCAGTGCCTGGGCCCCTCCACACCCCCAGCCCCTTCCCGGGTTACCTAGATCTCTGCCCTGGGGAATCTGAGAGCGCTGGCCCCTCAGCTCCAGAAACCGTTCCCCGGGCCCTGAGGACGCGCAGCGGAGGCCCCGACGCCCTTTCCCGCAACATCCCCACAGCCATCGGATTGAGCAAAAAGTCCTCCTTCGGGGAGGTTCGGGCCCCCCGTGAGGACCACCGACCCCGCTCTCCTGCGCGCACTCACCACGCAACGCCACCGAACCCGAACCCGCGCGTCTGCGCCACGACCGCGGGGCCAGCACTCGCGCGGCTCAATCCGGGCTCCGCGTGACGAAAAGCCGCGCTCCGGGCTCCAGCCCGGCCTGGACCCGCGCGCAAAGAGCGGCCGGGCACCCAGACAGACAGGTCGCCGGCGCCCCCAAACTAAGTTGCAAAGTCCCCTCGGTGGCCGAAATAGGAAAGTGGCAGCGGGCAGCGCTGGGTGGGGGTGTGCACTGTGAACCAGCTCAACGACTCGGGGTGCGGGGTCCAGAACTCGAGCTGCCCGGCCAGGAAGATGCGCCTGGCGCCGGAGTAATTGGGGGACCAGGGTGGGTGTGCGTGGGGGTGACGGTCGCTGCAAAAAAAACAAATGGGGTGGTGGTGGAAGAAGAGTGCTACTTTCTTCCACTGCAGCCCCAGCCTGGAGAGACGCCTGCGGAATGTACCCGGAGGTGGGGGACAGTCCTCGATTGGCCGTTGCCAGCTTGGAAATCCGAAGCCCCGCCGGGCAGTGGCGGCCAATTAGTAAGCGGCCCGATAGACGCGCGCCGTTGAGCCGGGAACTTAAAAACCCGACGCGCGCGTGTGTGGCCGGCCTGGCGGGGGGATGGGGATGGGGATGAGGATGGGGCAGACCCTGGGGACCCTCCTGGTCATCCACCTGGCTGAGGGTCGCCGTGTGCGGGTGCTGCGCGCCCCAGTGGGTCCCGGGCTGTCGGAGCGTCTTTGTGTGGCGGGGCGGGCCCCTGGCGCAGGGGGTTTCCACGGGGCTGCGTGGGCCTCGTCCTGCGTGGCGCTGGGTGACTTGGTCTACGGTGTGTGCTGGGGGGGGGGACTGATCGCGACTGTCATTGTGAGTGAGTGGCTGTCAGAGCAGCCCGGGCTGGGGTGCGGGGGCTTGCGGTCGAGAGAGGGGCCTGGGGGGAGCTCTGGTGTGCGCGCGTGAGTGCGCGTGGGTCCGACCCCCAGGCGAGGCTGTCCGGAGGAGGCTGCGTGTCGTCGTGTCGCGTTGCGTCGTCGTAGGAGGGACTGTCGGGCGACTTCTGCCTGCCCGCCCGACAACTCGGGCCGTGGATGTCACCGCGCGGGGAGTGGGCAGGGGTGAGTGGCATGCGCCCGTCGGGTAGGGGGCCTGGCTGGGCGCGTGTACCTGCGCGCGCGTGCACGCACACACACATATCCATACACACACATACACACGTGTGCCCCGAGACACCCAGGGAGACGGCTGGCTCCGCGCTGCCACCCTGCCTGGACCTGCAAGGCGCGCGGCCCGAAGGCGCGGGCAGGCCCCACCCGCAAGCCCCTTCCGCGCGCCCCTACCTTGCCGCAGTGGTAATAGTCCAGGTGCGCCAGGCCGGCCGGCTCGGACCCGGGCCGCGCGCCCACCGCGGGCGCCGAGGGGTACAGGCGGACGTCCATGGCGGGCGCGGCGGCGGCGGAGGCTCCCGCGGGCAGTGCCTGGCAGGGCGGGCGGGCGGGCGGGCGGCGGGTGGGGAGCCAGTGTGCGAGCGGGTGGGAGTGCGAGCGATGGCGGGGGGCGGGCCGGGGGCGGGTCCCGGCCCCTCGCCCCGCCCCCGGCCCGCCCCACCCGCGCGCTATTGTTCGGGCCTCGGGCGCCGCCGAGGGCCCCGGGGCGCCCTGCGGGGGTGCGCGGCGCCCAACTCCCGGTCCCCGGAACCCCCGAGCCTTCTAGCCCCCGTGGTCGGGCGGGACTGCGCGCCTAGAGCCGGACGCGCCCTTTGGAGTCCTCCCCCAAAAGTGGGACACTCCCCCGCCCTCGATATTTTAGGGGCGCGGACCCCCCCAGCGAGGGGGAAGGTGGGAGGAGGGGAGAGGAACACTTACCGGGAGTGGGGGGCGTCGCCGCCCAGCCTCAGAGACTAACGACCCTCGATGCCCTCCTTCCGAGTCACTTGGAGAAGGGGCGCCCACGAGGGGGGCTGCGCTAAAGTCACTTTCCGTAGGCGAACGAATGACATGCGCGCCCGCGGCTGCAGAGCTTCAAGGGAATGGGCTCCGCGGCCCCCGGACCAGCCAAGACTGAAGTCTCAGCGAGAAGCTCAGTCCTGGCTCCTAGAATGAACACGAGGAATGGTCTAGAAAGTGAAGTTCAGACGAAGGAGTGTAGCCCCCCCCGCCCCCCCCACGGCCTCCTGGATTGTGGGAAGGACAGGCTGGGGGTCTCCTCGTGCGTGGTGGAGCCGAGAAGTGACTAGATTCGCTCAGCTCAGCCCCGCTCTCCCCTAAGTCACAAAACCAACAAAAAGGCCCGCCACTTAGCTGCGGGCAGCTGGCTGGTCGCTCCTCCCCCTTTCACCCCAGGATTGGCCACTGTAGTTTAGAGGATTCCCACTGGCTGCTCCTCCACCTCTGAGCTCTCCTGACCCACCCGAGTATTCCCAGGAGCAAGGATCAGGAAGGAGGCATAAGTCTTCAGAAAGGAATCTCCAGGGTTTTTCACACCTGGGGAAAAGGGAGCAAGTCTTGCCCACCCAGAGGCCGGCTTTTACCTTGATTCTGGGATGCTACTTGGTCCTACTCTCAAGCTAGGATCACTGCTTTGGCCATAAAGTTTCCCTAATAGGAGAGAGATGTGGGAAGTGGGCCTTCACCCAAGATCTGGAAACAACAGAGGGAAATGACAGCTCAGAAAGAAAAGAATGTCTAGATAAATGTCAGCAGGCATTGTTCTAGAAATACATTGCCACACCTCTGCAAAAGGGATTTCCCATTCATTCTCTGCTCCCCCAATCACTAGCGTTATTTACTGAAAGATCATCTGCTCATATGTACACATACACACACACACATATACACACACATTTCTATAGTGTTGCTTTTGTTGTGTATCAAATTATCCATATAAGCACACAGGACTGTGTCTGAATTCTTCAGACTATTCCACAAGTCTCTTTGTGCCAGTATTACACTATTGATTCCTACAAATTTATAATAATGTCTTAATGCTCCACAGAGTAAGCTTATTCAGTTTTTTCCTTCAAAATTCCCTTGGTTATTTTTGACCTTTGCACTTCATTAAAAAAATTGGTTAGTTTTGTGCTTACACATGAACACAAATGCACACAATCACGGCAGGGTTTTGGTTGCCATTACATTGACTTTTTAGGACAATCTAGTTATAATTAACACTTCGAGTAAAGTCCACTTATCCATAAACATGGTATACCCCTTTTAAATCTAGTCTTTCTTTCTTTCTTTCTTTCTTTCTTTCTTTCTTTCTTTCTTTCTTTCTTTCTTTCTTTCTTTCTTTTATTTTGTTTTAAGTTCAGCAATGTTTTATAATTTTCTATATAGACAGTCCTGGGCATTTTATGTCATTGATGCTACTACAATTTCTTTAGATGGTTTTTCATTTTCTTTTCTTTTTTTTTTTTTTGGTTTTTGGGCCACACCCTGTGACGCTCAGCGGTTACTCCTGGCTATGCGCTCAGAAGTTGCTCCTGGCTTCTTGGGGGACCATATGGGACGCCGGGGGATCGAACCGCGGTCCGTCCTAGGCTAGCGCAGGCAAGGCAGGCACCTTACCTCCAGCGCCACTGCCCGGCCCCATTTTCTATTTGTTGCCAGAATTGTAGGTGGTTTTTTAACTAGTCAATAAATTCTTGAATATACCTCTCAAGGGATCTAGTTTACTTAACTTCTCCTTTTACAAGTTTGGTATTGCAATATGAGCATTTCTCATAACTAGGAATAAAGTATCCTTATGATAGCCCAGCAATTCTACTTCTTGGAATATACCCCAACAGCTCAAAAACACAATTCAGAAAAGACTTCCGCTCTCCTATGTTCATTGCAGCATTATTCACAATAGCCAGTGATGACAGAATCTTGGAAACAACCCAAATACCTAAGAACGGATGACTGATAAAGAAGCTATGGTACATAAACACAATGGAATAGTACATGGCCATAAGAAAAGATGAAGTAATATAATTTCTGCTATATGAACGGATATGGAGAGTATCATGCTGAGTGAAATTAGTCATTCAGTGGAGAGAAAGAGGGACAGACTCAGTAGTTCTAAGAATACATAGAAAGGAAGTAACAAATGCCCAAAGGCAATAGAAATGAAGAGTGGGACAACTGACACTCAGTAAGAAGTTTTCCACTGGGGTGAAGGTGGGAGAGGACATGCTAAACAAAGGTACTTGCCATTCGACTCAGCAACAGTCTGCATGCAGGGCAGATCGCTCCGCATTGAATGGTATGCTGAAACTAGAGGATGCTCCACATCAGCCTGACATCGATGAAAGAAACGCACAGAATCCAGAGTCTTTAAATATAAGAGTCTGATACCAACAATAGCTAAAGTGTGAAAAAGTTTCACCGGGACCTTGAGAATGACTGGAGTTGGACAGACTGGTATGCCTGGAACCCAGAGTCTGTCTTATGCCAATAAACTTCTGGGGTGAGGCCTTTTTGTAATCAAGTCAAGGATTTTTTTTTTCATTTTCTCCATTTTTCTGGACCTATGCAAACATTGGCGATTGCCACTATCACACCTTTACTATATTTTTTTACTCTTATTCTTTAAGGAAAAAAATACAAATTACTGAACTTAAAAACAAATTACTGTAGTAGAATGCCTGTCTCGAATACAGGCAGGGGATGGGAAGGGGGAGGGGGTAATGTTGCACTGGTGAAGGGGAGTGTTCTGGTTATGACTGTAACCCAAATATGATCATGTTACTTAAATAAAAATATATTTCTAAAAAAACTACAATGCATTATCAATATATGTTCATGAGAATGACTTAAAAAAACAAAAAAAGGTACTTGCCATAGAGGCAGGCTAGAGGAGGAAAGTTGACACTGGTGATAAAATTGGTGTTGGAACATTTGTACCTCCCCTGAAACTTAATAACAATTTTCAAATCTCTAATTTGTGTTGGGTCAATTAAACATTATTTTAAAAACTGCTTGCTCTTTTAAATGCTTTGTTTAGTTTAGGGGCCACATCCAGCAGTACTTAGGGGTTACTACTAGCTTGATGCTTGGTGAACTCTGAGATGCCAGGGACTGAATCAAAAATTTCAGCACAAAAAGCATGCTCTCTAGCCCTTTGACCTATTAACTTCAGACTGGTGAATGTTTCTTACCAAACAGAATATGGTGGAAACTATGCTTCATAATTTCTGAGTCTAGGTTGTGAAAACAGACATATCTTTGCCTCTCTTGGAACACTTATACTTGGGACCATAAGTTACTATAAGTATTCAGCTAATATGTTTTGGTGATGTCTAAGGAACCCCCAAGAGAAGTCAGATGTAGAGACCTGAAACTACGGGAGGAAGAAAAATAAACAGCTCTTTGAACCACCCCTATTGTTACAGGTTATCCATTATTTGGCTATAACATTAATCCCTTCCCCCAAAGCATGCTGTTGAATCTTCCTAAATTCAAATGCACTGAAACCATAAGAGATGATTATTGCTATTTTATTTTTAAGATATAATTATTATTTTAAGCCATGAAGGTTTGAGGTGATTTCTCACAATAAATGTGGAACATGTAGAGAAGCAGAATTTTATATAATGTCCTTCTTCAGCAACACTGCCAAACTCACTATTCATTCTAACAATTTCTCTACACTTCTTTTCACTTTTACAACTATATACTATTTTTATCTTATTTGTAAAAAGTTAATTGGGAGTTCTCTTTATTAATCCTTAGACACTATTTGCTTGCCTTATTTTACTGACTAGTATCACAAATAGAACATTGAAAAGAAGTAATGATAATAATCAACCCCCTTTCCTTGTTCCTGATCTCAGAGAGTAAGCCATCAATATTTTCTTATTTCCATTATTGGTTTTTAACAGATCAATTATATAAATTGATAAATTTATATAATTATATAATATAGTTATATAATAGTTATATAATATAATTATATAAATTAGATAAATACAGAGAAGTTACCACCCTCTATAACTAACCTGGCCTATTTAGTAGTAAGTAGAATAACATTCAAAGTCCACATTAATAGAAAACAACCTTGAGTAATAGCACTTGCTATTGTGATTTGTTTTTTTTGGCTTTTGGGGCCACACACGGTGATGCTCAGGGGTGACTCCTGGCTTGCGCTCAGAAATCGCTCCTGGCTTGGGGAACTATATGAGATGTTGGGGGATCGAACCGCTGTCTGTCCCAGGCTAGCGTGGGCAAGGCCCACCTTACCACTTGCACCACTGCTCTGGCCCCTGCTGTTGTGTTGTGATTTGTTGTGATTCCTGTAGCTGCCCCAATTGGATATTAGAGGCCCAAAATTCACTGCAATCCCATGGGTCTTAAAATAAGAAACTGCTGGATCTGGAGCAGTAGCACAAGCAGTAGGGCATCTACCTTGCACGTGCTAACCTAGGACAGACCACGGTTCAATCCCCTGGCATGCTATATGGTCCCCAAGCCAGGAGCGATTTCTGAGCATATAGCCAGGAGGAACCCCTGAGCATCACCGGGTGTGGCTCAAAAACCAAAAAAAAATAATAGAAAAAGAAAAAATGAAACTGCTATGGCCATTTTACAGATAACAGTTCCATGAAGGAATGTTTAACAGCAGAGAGTCAACAGCAGGGCTAATTAGAAATACCTACACCTGAAAATCATCGCCTATATTTCCAGTCTTGGTTTTATTTGTTCTGGTCAGGATTGTAAAAATATGTCCAACAAAATAGCTTGTCGGTCAGCTTAAATCATTTGGCATCACTGGGATCTGCCAGTAGCAGTCATTAGCCCCATAAGTCCATTCCCTTTCCCAGAGAGTCAGTCCCAAGGAGGAGTCTGGGAAGACATAGCCTTGCCCTATAAGGAAAGTATCAGGTTCAATCCTTTGCCTTACCCTTTCACAATGGCATTTGATCAGACAGGCAGTGGATAGATAGCTCTGTTTTCCTCAAAGAAGCCCCCTTATCTCATCTGTTGCCTTAGGGAGCTGGATCCCAGATGTAGTCTATGGGTTTCATGCAGCGTTCTGCTGGCTCAGACCAGTTTGGCCATGACCTGCCTTTAGCCAATTCCTTGCAATACATAGAGTATCTGCTTGTGTATCTTCAGGTTCTCAGCTTGTAATGGTGTCCATAACAGAATAATCATAATACAAATGTGGGTTAGTGTGCTTTAGATATGGGAAGGCAAGCCACTGAAAAGACAGCTTTATAACTTACAACTCTCAAGAGTGTGTGGGTGATAAAAGGGTTGGTGTAGGCAGAGGACGAAGGGAAAGTATGAACAAGAGTGTTTATTGTGGTTTCCTCAGAAAGGAACAGGCAAGACAGTGAAAGAGAACAGTTTGATAATGTTGATCACTCCTGGGATATGTCTGCTGTCCCTAATTATCTGCACCATAGTAGGCTGAAGAGGGCAGGTTGATAGTGACCTGGGATGTGGCAGCCCTTAAAGGAAGTGATGTGGGAGAGGTGGTGCTGAATTCATTGATTGACATTTGGAAAGCACTTGTCCAACTAATGAGATTATCAATCAGGAATTAGTGAGTCTTAGAAGGGAAGTTTCTCTGCTTGGAGAGCTCCAGATATGAAAACATTACATACAGAGAAGACACAGTTCACTTACTCAAGGGATACTGCGATAGATACTCCAACTATGGCCCCCTTTATCTGGGAAATGTTCCATTTCCCATATATAGATCCTTATCTATATACCTATCATGGAAATCCTAGAGGTAGAATATGAGCATTCTTCCTTAGCTCAGGATCCTTATGAACACAAGATAGAATTGAATGTAAGGATGCCCACATGACTTGCTTCAACCTCCACAAGTAGTGTCACTTTCCTTTAAAAACTTTAAAGTTTTGGCCATATTGAACCTTAGTCTCTCCTTATTTTTTTTTGGGGGGGGCACACCTGGACTTACTCAGAGCTTACTCCTAACTGCATACTCAGGAATTACTGCTGACAGTACATATGGGTTGCCAGGGATGGAACCTGGGTCGGCTGCATGCATGGCAAATGCCTTGGCCTTCTTTTTCTTAAACTATCAAACCCAACAAATTCCAATTTATCCTGCATTTTCCCCAGTTAAAATAACTCTTGGAAGTGGGTAAAGTCTCCAAGAATCTAACTCAGTCCCAAATCTGTCCAGGAGGTGCTCACCAGAGTTTGCTCTCATCTGCTTGATTGATTTCCATGATTCCAGCTACCCTAATCAATGAAAATATGTATAAGATATATTGAAAGACCTCATCCACACGACTTTTATTATAGCATATTGCTATAATTGCCCTCTTATTTTAGCAGTTATTATTATAAAATCCTTTACTGTGACTAATTTACAAAATTTGTCATATATATGTATATATATATGTATATGTATATATATATATATATATATAGAGAGAGAGAGAGAGAGAGAGAGAGAAACAGGATTCCCCCCACCACATAGATAACAGAGTACCATTATATCAGTTCACTGGATGGGAAAAACAACTTTGTCCTATGAATCTCTGTTTGATGTAATGGTAATTGGACCTGGATATGTCTGTCCCCTTGGAATTGAACTTGTACATTCCCTTGGACATGCCTCCCTGTAACAGACAGCAGTCCAGGGATATAAGGACAAAGTTTGACAGTTGGGGAGGCAGGTTAAAGACGAAGAGCCTGCCAGCCTGTGGGGGTACTGAAAATAAAGCATCACTCAGATGCTGCCTACTTCCTTTGTCTTGTTCTCTTTTTTTCTTTCTCCTCTCTCTCACTCTCGCTCTCTCTTGCTCTCTCTCAATCACACACACACACACACACACACACACACACACACACACACACACACACACACACACACACACGCCTCCCTGGGCCCTCTCTGTCCACTGAATTACATCTATCTTTCTCAAAAACTCCCAGGCAGCGGCAGACTTCAGGCTGCAGACTGGAATAGACTGGAATAAAAGATACTTAAGTTTCTCTCCTTCCTTCCTTCCTTCCTTCCTTCCTTCCTTCCTTCCTTCCTTCCTTCCTTCCTTCCTTCCTTCCTTCCTTCCTTCCTTCCTTCCTTCCTTCCTTCCTTCCTTCCTTCCTTCCTTCCTTCCTTCTCTCTCCCTCCCCCTCTCCCCCTTTCCCTCCCCTTCTCCCTCTCTCTCTCCCCTTCTCCTCCTCTCCCCCTCTCTTTCCACCTCTCCCCCCCCCTCTCCCCTCTCTTTTCACCTCTCCCCCTCTCCTCGCTCTCTCTTTCCTCTCCTCTCTCCACCTCTCCCCCTCTCCTCTCTCTCCCCCTCTCCTTTCCTCCCCCCTCCCCCTCCCCCTCCCCCTCCCCTCCCCCCTCCTCTCTCTCTCTCTCTCTCTCTCTCTCTCTCTCTCTCTCTCTCTCTCTCTCTCTCTCTCTCTCTCTCTCTCTCTCTCTCTCTCCACCCCACCAGGCTGCTCGGGTCACTACATTTTAGCATCCCTGGCTCGGTACCGCCAGGTCCCCCAGCCTTTGCAGCTAAGCAGCTTTGCAGGCCTGCAGCCCCGTAGCCTGGCAGCTCTTGCAGTTTGGCAGCCTTTGCTGCTGGGCTTTTGCAAGTCTCTCTAGATTAACACAATAGTTCAGTCTTGGTGCCCCTATGCTAAATGTTCACAGGGTGACTGGACAGCTTTCGTGGGTCTTTCCTTCTATACATGCCTCCCCCACTTTCAGAAAGATACAACCTCTGAATGGCTCAGACTCCAAGGCACAGATGGGCCATGCCTGCCAGTGCCAGGAGTCACAGTTTAGTATTGAGGCTGGCTGCCTCTGCTCTCAGATTCTGATCTTCCTGCTTAGTCACCAGCATGCATAAGCTCTGACTCAAGTTTAGATGTGGTAGTTGTCCAGATGGTTTGAGATGCAGACAATCAGGCAAAGCTCATCTCCTTTAGCTGGAAGCATCCGAAAGTCAAGCTTGAGGCCAGGGTCTAGTGCAAGGGATCTATTGAGACTGACCCCAAGACATACAGTTAGAATGGTAAAGGAAATGATAATCTCATTTTCAAGCTAGAGAGATGATCCTGAGATTAAGACACATACCTGTCATATGGCCTACCCTGTCATGTGGACCTTAGCATCATTAGAAGCAGTCCTGGAGGTCTGCACACTTGGTGAACGAAAGTATTGCTGGGATGATCCAAATAATCCTTGCACCACAGGGCCCAACCAGTTCCATATCCTCATGAATGGCACTAACTCTCTGTCTGGTTTCCTGAGCAGCACTTGGAAGAACACACACACACATGTACACATTATCAAGGGCACATTATCAAACAGATTACCTCTGCAAGCAACTGGATCTTAATTCTACTGGATTCTGGAAAATCCTAAGGTACAAGTTTTGCACTTGAGAATGAAGTTGGAGTCTTTGGTGAAAGACTACTTCTGGAAGGTAGAATCCCTAGTTGGTAGAATAGGCAGTTGACCTCATACCAGAAAGAGTGGCAAACATCAAAGGGACAATGGCATGGATGAGGGGGAAAGGGGCTCTCATTCACTGCTGGTGAGAATGTCAACTGATTAGGTCTTTTTGCAACAAAAAAAAAAAAAAAAAAAAAGACATGGATATTCCTCCAAAAAAAACTAGGAATTGAGCTTCAATACAGTCCAGCAATTTCACTCCTTAGAATATAATCCCCAAGGTCCCAAAAACACAATACAAAAAGATATCTGCACTCCTTTGTTCATTGCAGCACAATTCACAATAGCCTGTAAACAACCCAAGTGTCCCAAGAACAGATGACTGAATAAAGAAGCTATGGCACATATCCACAATCGAATACTACTCAACGGTCAGAAAAGATGAAGTCGTGCAATTTTCTGGTACCTGGATGGATCTGGAGAATATCATGCTGAGTGAAGTTAGGCAAGGGGAGAGGGACAGACACAGAAGATCTTTCATATTCAGGATGTAAAGAAACTTATTAGATGCCCAAGGGCAACAGTCAGGGAAGGGCATAATAGGACATTGGTAGAGTGAAGTGTACATTGGTGAAGAAATTGGTGTTGGAGCATTCTATACGTGAAACTCAACCATTAATGACTTGTTATTTTGTAATTCACAGTGACTCAAAAATATAAAAAGAACAGAAAGTTGAGCTTGGCAGGGAGAACTAGGGTTTTGAAACCACTGACAAGAGATAAAAATTCCAGATGGTAGACACAGGGTTTTGTGAATGGGAATAGGTGAATTTGTGGCTGGAGAACTGGCCGTGTTCACCAGCGGGAGGGAGTGAACCTAGTAACCATGCAGAGTTCTACTGCCCTTCAGCAGATACGGCTGGAAGTGGGGTGCTGATACCTCGAAAGCATGGCTACAGTGGGTGGCTCCATGTGGGGGTATTCCTGAACCCCATCTATTGTTTCCTACAACAGCACTGTAACCAGTTTATGGCAACTATCATGCCAAGTACTGGTCAGACTGAGAGCCTGGACGCACACAGTGAATGTGTTCCAGAGGAGATGTTAATAATAAGTTCTGCTTGACTCTATCAGTCACTCCAATACTCAGGGCGTCCTCTTTTGCCACTTTTTCAAAACACCTCACTGGTTTGTTTTCAGCAGTGGTGAGGAAAAAGTAACAAAACATTTGCCAACTCAAAGTCATTTATTGTCAATAAAAGGTGTTTCCCTGGATGTGGTCCTGTTTCTCTCTAACTCTCCACTAGACCCATCTCAAGGCCCACCTGTGGGACCTCACACTCCTTGGTGTCTCCTAAGAAAAGAAGATGGGATAGGAGGGAGGTGGAGGGGTGCAATTCTTGGAAGAGGATATATGTTTTGGGAACCTCTTAGGAACCAACTCCTTAGCTTTGGGCAGCCTTGGTGAGGAAGGCATGATGATCAAAGCCCTTTTAACAAGTGAGAAAACTGAGGCTGAGAAACCAAATCCCTGAATCTCAGTCACACAACAAGGACAAGATATTTTGTTTCTATATTTTAGGGGTCACACCTGGCAATGCTTAAGGTTTACTCCTGGTGGGGCTCAGAGGACTATATGAGATGCTAAGATGGTCACATGCAAGGCAAGTGCCCTACATGCTGTACTAGCTCTCCAACCTCACAATTAAAACTTTTTGAAGCTGAAATTCATTCTTGAAATCCTTGCTCCTTCTCTAACACTTTATACCTGAGTTTAAATTACATTGTGCAGGTTGTCTTATAATACAATGAGTTGGTAATGAAGGAGCTTTCTGGAACATCTGTTCAATAAGTCTCAATGTCAGTGTCGTGGTGTCTGGTCTGTCCTGTCCATGTCCATATTTGCTGCTCAATAAAAAAATTAAGGAATGGTAAGTAGGAATGAATCCAACTCAAAAATAAAGTACCATATGCTATTCTTCTTGTTAGGGAAGCACTAATAAGATCTGAGAAGGACTGTGTTAGAAGTGCCAGACACACTGCTATGTACAATCCTTTTATTATCCTATGTATTTCCACAATAATGCCACAAGCTAGATACTAGGTACTCCATCCTTATTTTAGAAACGGGGCCGGAGAGATAGCATGGAGGTAAGGCGTTTGCCTTTCATGCAGGAGGTCATCGGTTCGAATCCCGTCGCCCCATATGGTCCCCTGTGCCTGCCAAGGAGCAATTTCTGAGCCTGGAGCCAGAAATAACCCCTGAGCACTGCTGGGTGTGACCCAAAAACCACAAAAAAAAAAAAAAAAAAAAAAAGAAACAAGACTGAGTCACACAGCACAAATAACTTAGATGCAGTTAGTAAAACTGTGCAAAGTCCATACCCATTACACTCCTGACCTGACAACATCTCTCTGATCTTACATATATATTTCAGCTTAAGTGAAAAAGAAAACCTTATTTGTGTTTTAATTGAAATTACATTTAATTATTAATTTTAATTGGATTCCAATTAAATTAAATTTTTTAGTAAAAAAAATCTTTCAGCTATTGTATGGGAAAAACAAAACAAAACAAAACAAAAAACAAAAAACAAAAAAACAAAAAAAGAAAAAGAAAAAGTATGGGGATATATTAAAATTTGTAATGTGTATCTTGTTTCCAGAAAATTTAATAAAGTCTCTTATGATAAACATTTTTTTCTACAGATGCCCTTAGATCTTTTTGTATATGTGATCATGTTATAGGGAGTGGGTAGGGAAGGAAGAGAGATTGATTAATTCTGTTCTTTCCACTCACTACTCTTTTTCTTTTCTTATTGCATTGTCCAGCACCTCTCAAATCAATGTTAGAGACAATTTCTAATATCAGGCAATTTTGCCTCTTTTTTCAATAAAAACACTACTTACATTTCACCATTGATTTATTAAACAAGGCACTTATAATTTGTTGATAGTATTCTATAAATTAATATCTAGTATAAATTCATAATAACTTATGCTACTTTTTAAACATTTAAAGAATATATATAGTGATTTTGAGTAAAATCTGAGCACACCTGGCTGGGTTCAGAGTTGATACCTGGCTCTGCACTTAGGAATCATTCCTGATGGAACTTCAGGGGTGTTGGCATTACTCGGGATGCTGGAGATTGAATCCCAGTCAGTCCTATGAAAGGCAGACACCTTACCCCCAGTACTATTTCCCCATCCCACCAGCATATATTTAAATAAGCACCTGGATTTTATCCTCTATTTAGATTTCATATTATATTAATATGTGTTATATTGATATGTATTATTTATTTTAAACTACCTTAAATTCCTGAGATAATTACTGTAAATTTTTTAGAAAATAAGTTATCTTTTAAAATATCTGGACTGGAGCAGTGGCATTAGGAGTAGGGAGTTTGCCTTGCACGTGCTAACCTAGGATGGACCGTGGTTCCATCCCCGGCATCCCATATGGTTCCCCAAGCCAGGAGAGATTTCTGAGTGCATAGCCAGGAATAACCCCTGAGCATCACTGGGTGTGGATGTGGTGAGAAAGAAACTCTCACTTATTTCTGGTAGGAATGCTGTCTAGTCAGACCTTTCTAGAAAACAATATGGATATTTCTCAAAAAAAAAAGAAACCTGGAAATTGAGCGCCCATATGATCCAGCTATACCACTTCTAGGGATATACCCCAGGAACACAAAAACAATATAAAAATGCCCCCTTGCACTCCTGTGTTCATTGCAGCACTATTTACAAAGGGAGAGAGATGGATATATAATACTCTCACTCATTGGCAGGATTTAAAAAAAGTAAAAGACACTATGGTAACCCAGAGACAATTGAGATGCAGGCTGGAAAGACCAGCCTATATATGAAGCTTACCACAAAGAATGGTGAGCGCTTAGATAAATAATTGCATTAACAACTACCATGATAATGATGGTGAAAGAGAGAAATAGAATGCCTTGTCCTGAAACAGGCAGAGGGTTGGGTGGGGAGGGAAATCGGGACATTGGTGGCAGGAAAAAGTTAAAAAAAAGTTGAAACTTGTGGAGGGTGGTGTTCATTCGATAACTGAAACTCAACTACAAACATTTTTGTAACCATAGTGCTTAAATAAAGAAATTAATAGTAATAAGACACTTCTAAGTTTCATTTGCAATAATTTCACTTATGATCTTTTGTATCTATGTTAATAAATAAAATTGATCTTAAATTTTTTACACCATTACAAAACAATATGCATCCAAGATATATTTTTTTTCTGGTTTGGGTTTTGGTCTTTGGACCACACTACATGGAGCTCAGGGATCACTCTTACCAGGACTCAGGAAACTATAGGGTGCCACGGATCGAACCCACGTTGGCCACATGCAAGAAAAGTGTCCTATCCACTGTAATATCTTTCCAGCTTCTATATTTACTTTGCTAGTGAGTTGAAAAGGAGAATTTGGTAACTGATTAAACTTATTAGATGTTTATTAAACTTATTAGATTTATTAATTAGATAATTACAGCCTAGTTTTTAGTAACATGTACTTTCTATTTATTTATTTGCTTCTTGGGCCACACCCTGTGATGCTCAGGAGTTACTCCTGGCTATGCACTTAGAAATCACTAGACCATATGAAAACCCAGGGGATCAAACCAAGGTCCTCCTAGATCAGTCACATGCAAGGCAAACGCCCTACCGCTGTGCTATCACTCTGGCCCTTTCATGTACTTTCTAGACAGTTGTTTGTTTCTCCTAAAGGTTTTCAAAAATGTATTGGTTAAAACACGGTTTTAGTGATAGCATATGCTTTTAAAAATCTGTTTTTAATATTTAGACACTTTCTATTAATCAATCATGTTCAAGGTTCTTCTGGCAATATAATATATTTTCTATAGTTTTTATTGTTTATATTCTATTCTCTAAATTTTCTATACATCTGTTTTTTTAAGAAGATGAACATTTTTAAACACAATATGTGTAACATACCTGACCCTTAGAAAGTATTTGGAGGGCCCGGAGAGATAGCACAGCGGTGTTTGCCTTGCAATCAGCCGATCCAGGACCTAAGGTGGTTGGTTCGAATCCCGGTGTCCCATATGGTCCCCGTGCCTGCCAGGAGCTATTTCTGAGTAGACAGCCAGGAGTAACCCCTGAGCACTGTCGGGTGTGGCCCAAAAACCAAAAAAAAAAAGTATTTGGAAAATTCTCTTTAAAATGATGAAAGAAAAATAGTTTGGGCACATACTAGAGACTAGAGATTCAATGATAATCAAGATACAACCTGTGTACTAAAGAAAGTCATAGCCAAGAAAAAGAAAGTTATAGCTGAATTGATAAGACATACAATTAATAGTCAGGTATGGTCAACATAATTGTGTATACAAAGTGGAATGGGAATGCACAAAAGGCTCCCTAGAGGAAGTGGTATTAAACAGAGTACTGTAATATGACTAGAAGTCAGATAGGTGGAGGAAATGGTGTCTCTTGGATCCACCTTTGAGTCTATTATTAGTTGACTAACCTCTGTACATGGGTGGACTGTTTGGACTCAGCAATATGTGATCTTAAGACTCTTTTGTTTCCATAAGAGAATATCTGCTAATGTTACCCTTCTATTAATCCTTCACTTAAGACCCAGAATCATCTTCTGCCTCTTATTCTCCATAATGTGCAGTGATGTACCTTCTTTAAGTAAAGGAGAATAAGAAAATGTTGATGTTACTTTGAAGGTGACTTTTGACCCTTACTCTGGCTATTCTTCAATGGCCTGGGGTTCTGTTAATAGCCTGGTCTCTTTTTAGAAGATTGGGGAGAGCAGACAATTACATTAGAATCAAAGATAGAGCAGGCAACATGGGAAGCGGCATGGTTTCATGACAGACTTTTTGGCCAAGCTTAGGCGAAGATGTGGGTTCCGGCTGCCCCCACAGCCTTTTCTCTCCTTCCTCCCGGACCCCAGGGCTATCCCTGGGTGCCAGCAAGGTGGGTGCTGGGGTGGAGTTTAAAGGGGACCCCAGGCCTCCTCCAGCCCCAACCCTGCACCAGAGGGGTGGATTGGGGGGGGGCAGGTAAACTTCTGGCTTTCAGCATAATTAAGGACCCAAACTCCTCCCTGGAAGTCTGAAGCTTCAGCAGGAAGCATGGGGAGCGGCATGGCTTCATGGGAAGATGTGGGTTCAGGCTGCACCCCACAGCCTTCTCTCTCCTTCCTCCTGGATCCCAGGACTACCCTTGGCCACCTGCCCAGGGTGCCAGCAAGATGGGTGTCGGGGAGAAGTTTAAAGGGGACCCCAGGCCTCCCCCAGACTCCACCTTGCACAAGAGGGGCATGCTTGAAGAAGTTGATGGCAACTTTCCTTCCCACTAGTCCCCATTTTCAATCTATATAGTTTATATAGATTAATAGGATGTCATAGAGTTTAATCCACTTTGCAATATACAGAGTGTAATATACTGTCCTTCTCCCTTTGGGTCGCCACCTTTAGGCACATTTCTAGTCCTTTACCCACTCATTCCACAACCTATTACCCACATTTAACCCTTTTTACCATCACTTCTTGGCTCTTCATAAGTAGATCATTACTCAGACCAGCTGCCAAATAGCTCCCAAAGTGGAAAAATAGAGTCTCAGACTTAGAAGAAACCAATACTCTGTTGCTATTGATCTACTTTCAGTGGTCTCCTTTCCTCCACCTCCCATAATTGTGTACATGTGTTTGCTACCTTACTCGGTTTCTGCGATGTCCCCACTCAGACATTTTCTGATATGGAATTGCTGGGAGCAGTTTTGAAGACTCCAGAAGGCCAATTCACAGACCAAAGTCGTGTTCCAGACATAACGCTGCCCTGACTATTTCCACAGAGATAAAAGGGACGTGTATATCTCCCTTGAGTATCTTAAGTGTATTCCCTTAACAGCTATAACTCTTATTGAATATCCTCTTGCATAGTGATAATTTCACCCATTGTTTTTGGTTTATTTGTTTTGTTTTTGTCATTTGTTCAATAAGGAATTCTGCAAAAAGAGCCGCTCTGTTTATAGTTCATGTTAGAGCCAAGTTACTGGGATTGTTGAACTTGATCCCTCGGCCCCCATATGCACCAATAATACCTTATGGCATTGTCCCCCTTTTGCATAGGCACATTAAAATGAGAAAATATTACATATGCAAACAAGTTCTTATCTAACAGAGATGGGAACACAAATTTTGTAATGCAGTGGGGCTTTACACCTGAACATTGTCATAATGACTTGGCTAAGACCTCATAGGAACAGGCATTGCCCATACACCCCTGGATACCATCTACAGAAACATCCACAATTGTCTATAACATCACCAGGAAGCAAACCTCTACCAAGCAAGACCCCACGCTGCCTTGGCATGGATTACTGTATCAAAGAAGGTTCTCTTAAAAACCAGACAACTTAGTAACACCAACAACCTGCTTGCAGGGCAAGGCTCTCCACATTGCATGCTAATGGTGAGGTGAAACTAGAAGATGCTCAACATCATCCTGACTTCGATGAAGTTGCACAGAAATCAGAATCTTTAACCACAGAAAGCTAACACCAACAACAGCAAATCTGCGAAAAAAAATTTGCCAGGACCACAGAGAATGTCAGGGGTTGGACAGCCTAGTATCCTGGAGCCTGAGTCAGTCTTAAGCCAGAAAATTTCAGGGGTAAGGTCTCCTTGTACTTAGGTCAAGGCTTTTCCCTTCCATTTCCTCCATGTTTTGCAGGGCCTATGCAAACAATAATTGCCACACACATCATTTTTACTGTATTTTTTTAACTCTCATTCTTTTTTTTTTACTTCTTATTTATTTAGTTAGTTTTTTATATATTTTATTTACACACCTTGATTACATACATGATTGTGTTTGGGTTTCAGTCATGTAAAGAATACCACCCATCACCAGTGTAACATTCCCATCACCAATGTTAACTCTCATTCTTTAAAAAAAAAAAAAAAAAAGAGCTTCCTAACTTTCTGCTCCTAACTTTCTGCTAGTGCCTTAATGTGTTCATTGGTGATTCAATAATTTTCAAAAATTTACTTGCCACTGAACATTTTCTTTCCTTTCTCTCTCATCTCTTTAGTTTTTCTTTCAATTTTCTAGTTCTTTTTTTATGTTGCTTTTGGTCTTCCTGAAACAATTGTATTATGATCAGTTATGTCAACTATGTGACGCATTTTCATCAATAAACAAAAAATATTATAAAAATATAATCAAAGGTAGTAGTAACTGGAAAATATCATTCTGCAGAAACCAAAATATCTTGATCTAAACAACCACTCAGGTGTGGGCTCTCCCTAAAGAACTATTTATTGAGATTTACTGTATATTATATGTCTGTCATGTATAATTGGCCTAATTTTCCCAGCCACTTGTGAAGTTGTTGCTGTCACCATCTCAAGATTACTGGTCATAAAAGTGACACTCAGGAGATGATTTATCTTATGAAACTCAATCTAAGATTCACACTCAGATACCATAGTTGAAGATCCCCTAATATACCAAATAAATGAAGTTACTTTACAAGTACCTAGGATAAATCTGATCCGGCCCTGGTAGGCTAAACAATATAATGAATGAACAGAACAAATTACAAAAAAAAAACATGCTTGGAGAAAAATCTCTTTACTATAATAGGAAATGAAAAGCAAATTTCAAAATGGAGTTGTGTGTGTAAGTATTTGGTGTACTTGTCAGGATTTGGCTTAGAAGGCATTTCTCTTATGATGCTAATGTTCTAGATCTTGATAAAGGTTTGAGTTACACAAAAGAATGTAGTTGTCAAAACAGTTTTATATACTTAAGATTAAAACATGTCACTGTATGTAAATTTCAAAACTTGACAACAAAAAACATAAATGAATATTGGCCCATACTTGATTTATTGATGTGTTGGAGGTGGGGAAGGTGAGTTCAGGATAGCTGTGTAGAAAATGTTTTCCCACCAGATAGGTTAAGTGATGGAAAGAGAAATACTTAAATGGATAAATATATAATAAAGCCAAGATAGTAGTGTGTTAGTATCTGAATCCAGGTGGTAGATATGCAGGTGTTCACTGTAATATTCTTTCAAGATTGCATATCAAATTATCATAATAAAGTACTGGACATGAGTTGTAATCAAGGCTTCCTTACATGAGGAAAAAAGATACCAAGTGGTTGTCCTACCATTTATGCTCCTGTGCAACCTCCACAAGGAGGAGGACAGTGAGCATTTAACGATGCCTCATATTCGAGGCATGAGTTTTCCTTTATACTATAAATAAATAAATAAATAAATAAATAAATAAATAAATAAAAGTGCTGGAGGGAAATAGCTTGTGTGCTGTGATAGGATAGCGATTGTGTGAAAATATCAGAGCCTGACACATTTTTTGCTGGCATCCCGCTATTTAAAAGCATGTATTTTAAAGCATGTATGCTTTAAAAGCATACAGATGACCCTTCTTTCTCACTTCCTTCCTTCCTTCCCTCCCTACCTCCCTTCTTTCCCTCCTTCCTTCCCTCCCTACCTCCCTTCCTTCATTCTTTATTCCATTCAGCAAAAAAATAAGAAAGTGCCAAAATCAGGTTGACAGCAAATTCCTTCTGGAATCAATCTCTGTTGACCCCAACACATAGCATCCCTCAGTCCTTCAGATGGGTGACTACCTAGATTCTAACTAAAAGCCACTAGCAGTTCTAAGGAGATCACAGGTATAAGGGAACCCTTGCTATTCCATCAAACTGGGAGAGCAAACTTGGTGTACATACTGTGTGTGTATATATGTATATATATATGGAGAATACATATATATATATACATATATACACTCCACCTTTATCCTTGACCTAATCATTTAGGAAACTCAGAGACAGAGTCAACAACACCTGTCCAGCAGGTGGAATCCAGATAATTTTCCCATTTAAATTTCTTTAGATAAGGAGAACTGACTGTTTTCAGAGACCCTCCTGATGCCCTCCCTCAACAAGGCCTTTTTCCCTAGTGCTTCGAGATAGAACCATTTGTACATGTTTGGTTCGTTCTGCTTATTGGCCGGCTTATTTATATATATTTTTCTTTTGTTTGCCATGAGGTTCCTTTAAAATACCCAGAGAAGGAAGCTACTATACATAGAGAAATTTTAATGTTTGAATGCCCGCTTCCCATCTGAAATGTCACTTGCACGTTAAGTCTGTGTCCCTGAGTTGCTGTGGTAACCTCAGCAGCAATCTGCCTGGGGTGACAAAGGGGCCCTTTGTTAGTCAGGAGGCCAGGTCTGGGTGCGGGGACATCCTATTCAGCCCTTATAACAAAGGAGCCCATGGCTCCCTCTCTGAGCTAAACAGCAGTGGCCCGATTATGCCTGCACAGTTGACAACCACTCATGGGGAGACCAGGAAAAGAAATTCCCTGTTACTGGCATCTTCAAACCAAAATTGTTGATTTGTTGTGTTGTTCAGTTTTTTCCCCCTCTTTCTCTCTCTGCGCTACCTTCTGTACAAACCCCCCTGCAAAGGGCCCCAATCTTGCTTTTGTAAAGAAAAACACCAATTGTGAGGCCTCTTTGGATGAGGAATGAAACTCCCAATCTTAATTGAATCTCCCAAACTTAGTTATTAAAATGGCAACAACAGCAATGGTGAGTGAGCAATGGGTTCCCTGGATTTAACAAGCAGCCTGGCTTTGGACATGGAAGGGTTTCTGGCAAGACTATATCTGGGGTGGTCTCTATAACCCTTTAGAGAGGGGTTTGCTCTTAGCCTCCCTAGTGCCCATGTTCTCAAGTCAAATCTGGGACTCATGTTCACTCAACCTTGAAATTTTACCTCATTCAAAATATCTCAGAGAGGGGCATTGCCTCGCTTGGTTGGGCTCATGAAAGCATGGTGGATATAAGAGTAGCCTGACTCCCTAGCCAGAGCTCAAGGTCATGGGTAGATGGAGAATTGCCTAGGCCCAGTCTAAAGCTGTGAAGCTTCTGTTTCCCCTAGATCACTAAGCTCTTTTATAGTCTTTTATCATTCTTTTTCTTTCTCTGTGCTCCCAGAGCTATTACTTCAAGTTTCTCTTTCCAGCGATCTATGCGAAAGCTCATTGGGAGGTTTAACATAACCATAAGAGTCTGTTCTTGTCTTTGTGTACCATCACTCAGCACACAGCCAGGCACATTGGATGTAATAAAGTGTTTATGAAACTGTGAGTCACAAGTGACTGAATGTGTGTGTGGACTCATTTCTTTTTTAGAACATTCTTTGTAGTGAAAATTACTACATCATTTAATTCCAGTTCCCAACTGTCCTTTGTTGCCAAGTCAAAGGTGGGTAGGTTTCTAAGGTGTCAGGTAAGTGTGTGGTCTGTTCAAGGAGTAGATATGCAGACAGCTGAGGGCATACTTTCACTATAGTAGAAGGCATAAGTGTCCACCACTGTTGCAGGAAAGAAACTTCAAGAGAAGTGAGGAAGGTGTAAAGAAAAAATTTCACGAGTGTATCCTCCCAAGGACTCAGGACTGACCAGATATGGCTAAGCAAAGGAGAATGACTTGGAGCTAGATGAGCCTCAGAGAGAAGAAATCTCAAAGGCAAAGGTATAAAAAGCCCCAATAGGGGCCAGAAGATAGCACAGTGGGTAGAGTATTTGCCTGATACACGGTAGACCTAGGTTCAGTCCCCAGCATCCCATATGGTTTCTCAAGCTTGCCAGGGGTTATTTCTAAGGGCAAAGTCAGGAGTAACCCCTGAGTACCACCAGATATTGCTCTCCCCACCCCAAGAAAAGCACTAATAGCCACTCCACACACAATATCACCACCATAATAATAGTTCTATTTCACTCCTTCACCACTAATCTCTGCAGAAATACCACATTGACAAAATCATCATGTATGCCATTTTGAGGGTTAAAAACTTTGGGGTCTTCTTGGAGTGGGGTCAGGTAGCCTCTCCCCACACCCAGAACTCCTGGAAGCCTCAACACCCACAATGACATCCCACAGCCACCACCATGTAAACAATAAACCTATTTCAAGGGGCCGGAGAGATAGCATGGAGGTAAGGCGTTTGCCTTTCATGCAGGAGGTCATCGGTTCGAATCCCGGCGTCCCATATGGTCCCCTGTGCCTGCCAGGAACAATTTTTGAGCCTGGAGCCAGGAATTATCCCTGAGCACTGCCGGGTGTGACCCAAAAACCACAAAAAAAAAAAAAAAAAAAACTATTTCAAGGATCTTGGTGTTCCTGAAGCTCAGAGTTTCACAATATCTCCAAATTCCTCACTACTGACTCCCCAGTAGGAGCACATAAAATTAGATGGGAAAGTGGCAGAAAAGCCACTTAAGCTCAACAAACAAAACAACAATACAGAATGTTCAACTAGTATCAAACAGCTTAGTAAACCTCCAGACAATGATTTAATGATCCCATTGTGAGATAAAAACAATTTTGACAAATTTTCTGTTATTGAAGCTTCTTTCTCATTAGATGTAACTAGCAATATAAAATATGCTATTTAGTGTCTGCCATGGGGGTAAGCTGGGGTTGTGGTGGGAAACTGAGGACATTGATGGAGGACATGTTACAGTGGTGATGGGCTTGATGTTGGAACATTGAATACCAGAAACAACTGTTTTATGGACAACTTTGGTTTTTGTTTTTTGTTTTTTTTTTTAGTTTTTGGGTCACACCTGGTGCCGCTCAGGGGTTACTCCTGGCTCTTTGCTCAGAAATAGCTCCTGGCAGGCTTGGGGGACCATATGGGATGCCGGGATTCGAACCACCAACCTTCTGATTACAAGGCAAATGACTTACCTCCATGCTATCTCTCCAGCCCGACAACTTTGTTAACCACAGTGTTTAAATATAGTAATAAAAAATGAGCAACAACAACAAAAAGCAAAGGCAGAATGGTAAGATGTAGCATCATCTTTTCAAGATGACCATAAAGATAGGTAATGTGAGAAAATACAAGGCACGGCAAAGAAGTCGTTGATGCAACAGAAGGAAGAAATCTAAAGAGATTTCAGAAGTCAGGCTTAGGAGTAAAAATCCAAGGCAATGATTCACAGGTATATAGATTATATACTGTGCAAAGCAGGCAAGTCAAGTGAGCATCCAGCCTGCTTTCGGCTTGACAAGTTGTGGGACTTGGAAAGCAGAATGCAGACTGAAAGATCCTTCGGCCAAAAGAGGAAGCAGTGTGAGGAGATTCAAACAGCTCGGGCCCGGAGAGATAGCACAGTGGCATTTGCCTTGCAAACAGCGGATCCAGGACCAAAAGGTGGTTGGTTCGAATCCCGGTGTCCCATATGGTCCCCCATGCCTGCCAAGAGCTATTTCTGAGCAGACAGCCAGGAGTAACTCCTGAGCACCACCGGGTGTGGCCCAAAAAACAAACAAACAAAAAAAAAACAGATAGCTCTATGGTTTACGTGCATACTTTGCATTCAGCAGACCCAGTTTTGATCACCAGCACTACAAGGTCCCCTGTACCACTGAGAGTGACTCAAGATCTCCTGCGCATAACTCAAAACACCCCACCCCCACAAAAATTAGAGAGCTAGAGAGAGTTCAACAGGCAGGGTGCATGTCTTGCATGCAGCCAATCTGGGCTCAATACCCAGCATACCATATGATTCCCTTAGTAATCACTCCTTAACCAGGAGTGATCCCTGAGTGCAGAGTCAGGAATAATCCCTGAGTATCACTGGGTATGGTCCCAAAACCAAAAAGCAAGCAAACGATCAAAAAATTAGACAACAGAGTAGATTTACAAAGGCAAAGCTGGTAAATTTCTGGTAACTCAATGATCTATTCCAAGGGTGGGTTGCAGCTTGGTCCAAATTTCTGCCAGTCTCTTTTGGAAGAAGTGAGTAAACAAGCAGGACTGAAGAATCATTAGCTACCATGGTGCCTGAGCATGTGTGTGCTACCTCTCACCCACTGATTCTTCCCCTGTCAGCACCAGGGGTGAAGGCAGAGGCAGAGAACAGAGGCGCAATGGAAACTTCGCCTTCAAGTAGTCTTGAAATTCAAAGAAAGCCTGAAGAAGGAAGATCAAATTAGGAAGATGAGAAAGGGAGAGAATTAGGTTTGGAGGCCTCCATAAAATAAGGCTGGAAGAATGGTGGGAAGGAAGACTGAGCATATACAATGAGGCCTGCAGTCTGAACATGTTGGTTTAAGATTGGGGGGCGGGGGAAGCAGTACTAAGTGGTAGACCTTTCCAGAACATGCTTAAGAATAGTCTTTGACAGACTCTGGGCAGTAGGATGGATTCTAAAGTGAGAGGATAAGGTCTCAGCCAGCAGCTGAATGTGGGGGTCAGGAGACAGTTAGACTATAGTCTGTTCAGGGAAGGAGTGGGTGGCATCTACGTTGTATTCCAGTGCCCAGCCCTGCTCCTGCTGCACAATAACCAAACTGGACATCTATGCTAGCCAAGCAAGTGTCCATGATAAGATTCCTCAAATGTCCTTGAAAGTCCGCCAAGTTTGGAAGAGAAGAAAGCAGGGGAGGCAAACACTTGGAGGGCGTGTATCTAGGGTAACATTAGATGCGATAGCACATTAATCTCAAATCTCAGTGGTTTCCCATCAAAATCTAACTCTGGTTCCAGCCACAGGAGCCTTTTCATGGTAGTAGGTCTCCTCCGTGTGCCCATGATGAAATTCTGCTTCCTCTCTCTCATGGAGTCCACTCTTCAAACTTCCTTATGACCTTTGACAGGATTATGGAGCCCTGTGCACCCAGTGGAACCAAAAAGGCCAACAAAACTGGACAAAACTGCATTTTTAGAGCCCAGTGAAGATGCAACAAGAACCCTGTGAAGCAGTTGCAAGGCAAGCTGGGAAATAGAGTCCAAGGCCGGAAAGATGTCTCCACTAAACAGTGCTACACATTGGCGGTGACAGGAACGTGAGAAGGTGGGGACCCACATCCTGATTTGTGGTGGTATCTGAGGACTCTATGCTCGCTGAGCTCAGCTTCTGTCCTTGCTTGAGATTGTAGCATAGATGTGGGTAGAAATGGCAGAACTGATAGCTTCAATTGTTCCCCATTTGATTTTGAGCCAAGTTACACAGAATGAAGCCAGGTTGGGGTCCTCATTACTGTCTCCAAGCTTACATCAAGTTTTGGGGATTTCCTTGGGAGTATGGGGTTCTGGGACACACCTGGAGGTGCTCTAGGGATACTACCAGTTCTTTGCTGCTCTGGGGAACAAGGCAGTGCCCCAGCTCAAACTGGTATTGGATGGATCCCAGATCAGATCAGCCACATGTAAGGCAAATGCTGTAACCCCTGTCCTATCTCTCAAGTCCCCATTCCTACATATGTAAAGGACTTCAGAAGATCACCGGAACTGTGGTGTTAATTCAAAAAAATAGGACAGCATTCTTGACCCACCATTCCTCCCCCAGGGGACTTTGTCTTCAGCACTCCTTCCAAGGGCTGGCCTCTGCCAGGCTCACCTTGCTGGGTCAATCATTCCATTGTTCTCAGCAACTCCCTTAAAAAGTGTTAGCTCCGGGCCGGAGAGATAGCATGGAGGTAAGGCATTTGCCTTTCATGCAGGAGGTCATCGGTTCGAATCCCGGCGCCCCATATGGTCCCCCGTGCCTGCCAGGAGTAATTTCTGAGCCTGGAGCCAGGAATAACTCCTGAGCACTGCCGGGTGTGACCCAAAAACCACAAAAAAAAAAAAAAAAAAGTGTTAGCTCCTTGAACTTGGGAAGAGTGTTGTTTTTAAAACAACAACAAAATATTATCAGTGCTGTAGCTTCTTTATAAAACACAGTGCAAAAACTGATTTATAAATATATATTATATTTAAAGCACCTCTCATAGAAACAGACTGATATGCAGGAGGCAAACGGGGCTGGATTAGGGATACTGGTGGAGAAAAGTGGACACTGGTGAAGGGGGTGATGTAGAAACATTGCCTGAAGCCCAATCATGAATACTTTTGTAACTTTACAGTGACTAAATTTTAAAAAATTAATAAAATGTTAAAAAAGTTAAATAAGTAAACATTATCAACTCTGTCCTATGTTGGTTACATACTAATAAGATCTATTCTCTCCCACTATTGTTTTTCTTTTATGATTAAGCACCAATTATTGAATGCCAAAAGGCCACCAATCTATATTGTTTTGCAGCCGGCTGTGCCAGTCCAACTCTTTCTCAGTTTTGAACACATTTGGAGCTTAGAGTTAAGTCACCATAACTGCACTGCCTAGTCCTGGCCTGACTTCTGTCTAGCTCTTGCCTGGCTTATGGCCAGAAACCCACTTCCTGGGTTTCTCTAACACCTGCTGAAAGCTGGGTTAGAGTTGACCCAGAAACCTGTTATTTCTAATTTTCCATGTTAAATCCAAATGTTCTTGCAGGGAGCCAAAGCTATAATACAGCAGGTAGGGTGCTTGCCTTGCATGCAGTTGACCTAGGTTTGATTCCTCTGTCCCATATGGCTCCCTGAGCCCACAGGAATAATATCTGTGTCCAGAGCAAGCAATAACTCCTGAGTCTGGTATAGCACAAAAACAAACAAACAAACAAACAAAAAACAGAAAAACAACAATATAAATATTTTTGCAGGACCCTCAGTTATAAACACAGGTCTCCTCTTTTAAGCGCAGTTCCCATGAAGAAAATGGCCTCAAAGTCCCTGATCACGTAAGACTCCTCCAGTTCTTCACCACTGGGATCAAGAGTGTCCAGGGTGGAGATATCAGGTAGAGGAGGTGGGTCTTTGGATTCTGACCTTAGGAATGTCCTAGGGTCCAGTTTGTCCTGGCCTGGCCTAGTGGAGTAAAGAGAGGTGGAAACCTATATGAGAAGGAAGGGTATAAGAATCTAAGGCTTGGGCCCGGAGAGATAGCACAGTGGCGTTTGCCTTGCAAGCAGCCAATCCAGGACCAAAGGTGGTTGGTTCAAATCCCGGTGTCCCATATGGTCCCCCATGCCTGCCAGGAGCTATTTCTGAGCAGACAGCCAGGAGTAACCCCTGAGCATGGCCGGGTGTGGCTCAAAAACAAAAAACAAAAAAACAAAAAACAAAAAAAGAATCTAAGGCTCTTACTACCCTGGCCAGAATAGCTCAGGTATTTTTAACTCCCAATTTCTCTTCCACAACAACATAAAAATGCATAGTTTTAAGTAACTTTTCTCTTATGTACATCTAAAACTTTCTTCCAGTGGGAAGGGCACTTGCCTTGCATACAGCCAATCCAGGTTCAATCCCTGGCATCCCACATGGTTCCCCAAACCCTAATAGGAGTGATCCCTGAGCACAGCAGTAAGAGTCAACCTTGAGCACTGCCAGGTGTGACCCCTAAACAAGCACACACACAAAACACTTTTCTTACAGATTGGCATTTAGCCTTTCATTTTATGGCTTCTTTTGCACTATAGATATCTACTGTCATACAATTAAGTCTGTAGATCTTTAGTTTTCTTAAAACTTGCTAATATGTTGTTTTATATATAAAAAATATATAGATAGATTTATTTTTCTCTTTGATCTATTTCCAAAGTTTGCTTTGGAACTAGCACCAACCACAGCCTAATAAATCTTTAGACAATGTCTTTGTTAACACCATGGATAGATATAATAATGATTTCTAATTGACCCTTGTTGACCTGAGTTTTGATAATTTTATTTGCCTCTGTGTTGTAACTAACAAACATTTTTTTGTGTCTACATGGAGACAAGCTCTGATGGTGGTGTCGTATTGGGGCCTCTGGTGAAGGGAAGGTCACACTGGTGGCGAGATTGGTGTTTGAACATTTAATGCCAGAAATGACTATATTAGGATCAACTTGGTAAGTCACGGTGTTATAATAAAAATTAGAAAAAAAAAAGTTTGCTTTGGAGTAATAACCTAAGGCTGGCTTATAGCTTTATTTTTTTATCCAAATGCCTATTTGTATACAATATTATAACTAATTCTTGATGCCCTCTCAGAATGTGAAATAGCTGCTTCTTTGTGAAATAGCTGCCTAATAGACACTGGCCCTCAAATCTGTCTCCCCTTCACTTATCATTCGCACCCCTAATCAACACTTTACATGTTCTAGGAATGAGGTGGGAAAATCCCACTCAGTGTGCTTTCTCTTTAGGAAATTTCAATCTGTTTTCCTGTTAGTCCCAATTGGTAACAATTTTGTTAAATTTCCATCAATTTAAATGAGGGAAGTTGTTTTTATTGGAATTACATTAAATTACAGGCAACTAATCTGAGAATGGGTATTCTTACTATACTAAATATCCTATCCAGGAGCGTAAATCCCTTTATTTATTGTCATATTTGTTTTAAGTTCTTTTTTATATTCTTCCATGTAAATTTATTATTTACCTCCATATAGACTATTTCCTCCATTTAAGTAATCATCATAAGAAAAAATATAGCTATGAATTGTGAGCGATATTTTTTTGCTTTTGGTTTTGGTTTTTATATCATGCCTCACTCTGCTCAGGGATCATTCCTGGTCATGCTCAGAGGACCATATGTAGTACTGGGGATCAAACAGGTTGGTCACAAGCAAGACAAATGCCTTACCTACTATTCTAACTCTCCAGGCCCTGAATTATGACAGATGTTAAGTACACTTCCTGTGATTACCTTTTCAATATATAGAAATACTGAATCATGTTATATTGTTGAAATGACATCTAGAGTTATATGTCAATTATACTGCAATAAAAAAAAGTTCTCTGAACACCGTTTCCTAATCTTGTTGTAGAAATCCTCCTTGATGCACTTAAAAATTATTTTTATGAAAGCAACATGGCATTTTAACATCATCTAAGAGGTCATCATTATAAATCAATGCCTGTGTACAGCACATTAAATCCGCCAATAAAACTCCAATTCTATTCTTCACTACAATTAGCCGGTTACCCAATTGCCCCTACCCTTGCACACACACTCTCCTGCTTTGCCTCCTGCCCCCTCTGAGGCACCATCTTGGTAGCTTTTACTGGCTCCTTCTCTATTCCCAGACTTCTTAACACTGAGCCCTAGAATTCATATTTATCACTTTTGTGAATTTCACTGAATAAGCAATTTTATAATAAATGCCTCTGGACGAATAAGTCTTCCCATAGTTTGAGGGTTTTTGTTGTTGTTATTATTATTATTATTATTAATAACTAGGATACTGAGCAAAAACAAACCAAATCTATGAAAGGGACAAATCCTTTTCCTAACAGCACTGATGATTTTGTGTGCACAGATTTCTACATGATTAGCTTGCTTGAACACAGATCACCTGGAGGAACTGGAATAAAAAAGTTTCCTCGTCTCAAAGTTAGGATTCTCTGTAGGTCTCCAAGAATGACCTCCTCTATTTGAAATGTAAATGCAGGAGCTAGATGAAGAAGGCAATTGTTGTACTCGACATAAATAGTTCTCTACATGTACTAAAATGTCTCTGAAGTAGGATGGCCTGGGTTCAAAACTCAGCTTCTCCAATTTACTGGGTGACTTCCAGAAAAAAAAATCTTCAAACGTCTATTTCCTGGTAAGTAAATCAAAGACAGTGATGTTGTGGTATTCATTCACAAGTACATCTTGAGACACTGGGATTCTCCAACATGGATAAAAATGGGCAAAAATCCCTGACTTAGGGGCTAGAGAGATAACAGAACAGCTGATATGATACTTGCCTTGCACATAGCTGACCAGAGTTTGATCCCTGACAGCCCATATGATTCCCCCAGCTTGCTGGAAGTAATTTCTGAACACAGAGCCAGGTATAACCCCTGTACATCATCAGGTGCCATAAACCACCCCCAAAAAAAACCAAAAATCCATGACTTAAACAACTTGCATTCCAATAGATAAAATGTGAGGCCAAGAGATAGATAGTACAGCAAGTAAGGCATTTGCCTTGCATGCAGCCAACCCAGGACTCAATCTTCAGCATCCCATATGCTCCCCCCCCCACCAAGCATGACCAGAAGTAATCCTGAGTACAGAGCCTGGAGTTATTCCTGAGCATAGTAGTCAGGTGTGTGTTGCCTCTATGAAAAAAAGCTACTAATACAAGAAATCTTAAGAGCTGACTGTAATTGTTAACAAATAAAATAAAAATAGGGACATAAAATACAAGAATTGCCTTTGAGGTTGAATATTCAGGAAGAATTCTTGGTGACATTTTGGCTCAAGGCCCAGGTGGAGCAGAGACACCTTTAAATATGGTGGCCAGGGCCCGGAGAGATAGGGGCCCGGAGAGATAGCACAGCGGCGTTTGCCTTGCAAGCAGCCAATACAGGACCAAAGGTGGTTGGTTCGAATCCCGGTGTCCCATATGGTCCCCCGTGCCTGCCAGGAGCTATTTCTGAGCAGACAGCCAGGAGTAACCCCTGAGCACTGCCGGGTGTGACCAAATAAATAAATAAATAAATAAATAAATAAATAAATAAATAAATAAATAAATAAATAAATATGGTGGCCAGCACTCAGGAGAGGTGATGGTGGCTTACTTTAGTGTGAAAGCCATGAAAGGGGCCAGGCAAGCTTCAAAATGCACAACCTAGGAATCTGGAATTGATTCTTCATGAAGGAACTTGCCATCAGGATTGAAGATGGACGAGATTGGAGGGCAAAAACGAATTAAGTTGGGACAAATTCCACTGGAGCCCTGTGTTTACCTTCAGCTGAAGGGGAAAGACTGGTAGCTGGGGTTTGGTGAGTGAGTGGCTCTGACAAGCAATACAAAAGCAATACAAATAGAGGATTAAGTAAGCTATCTGAATAAAGTGTTTAGAGCACCACGAGTCTTAAAGAGACAGATCGGCTCTGAGAACTGTCTAGGTTCATTCCTTACCCACTTGTACTAGCAAATCCATACGAACAATTGAAATTAAAGATCCTGCCAAAGCCCTCATGTTGATACACCAAAATCCTTCCAGACTTCCCATAAATAGACTTGAACAAATTGTTTCATGACAAACCTGCAGAATCTTCTTCCAATACTTATTCCCAAATTCTGTCTTTGTAGATTTTAGTTCAATATATTCAGGTACTTATTTTAGAAAAGCTTCCCAGGTGATGTGCACCAACACCCTAAGTATCATCCTTTGGTCAGAACCTTGAGTGCTAATCTCAAAATGCCAATAATACTGAAAAAGAAGGGAGGGAGGAATGGTAACAAACAGTTTGTCTGTTTGTTAGTAGGAGAGGTGGGAGTTCTTATCCTGTTTTATAGATGAAGAATCAGCAGCTTTGAGATGAAACAACTTTCCTGAGCTGTGCAGAACTGGTGGCTGGCAGTCAGGATCTGACACAGATTTTAGGGGCAAATGTGTATTCTTGTCATTACTCGGCACTGCTGTGGACCCTTCACATTCCCACGGAGAGGGGGAAGGCCAACCTGACAGTTTGAGCGACAGATATATGCCAGGAGGAAGCCCCTCCCTTTTCACTCTCTTCAGCTTGCAAGAAGAAAGGATTTAGTCAGTGCATCTCAAATTCAGGAATAATCAGAGCCCCAAGTGGACCCTGGCTCCCAATTCCCCCAAAATTATGCTTCAAAATTCAAGTGAGAAACACATGTAGATGCCAAGGGATAGTTGCACCCCAATATCTAGTTATGACAAAATCTTGCCTCAGCAACAGAGCACGAGCCCCACCCCCAACCCTGCCCCTGGCTTCCCACCCCACACACTGTCCTGGTCCCAGGGTCCTGGCAGGAGAGGGTTAAAATCCTGAGAATTCTTTGCTCATGAGAATGGAATGTGGAGGGGAGCTGGGCTGTCCAGTGCTGAGCTGGCCATTGTTACAGGACAATTGACCCCCAGGAACAGAACAGCAGACGCTAATTACGGGACACTTGTGTCCTCTGTAATTATGAGGCCTCTGTGACCATTAGCATAAGGCTCTGCCTGCCAGTGCTGCTGTGGGCCAAGCTCTCTTCCAACTGCTCGGCTCAGAGCTTGGTAAATATGAGACAAAAATCTAGGCTTTTACTTAGTGTGTTGTGGAAATCCTGTGAATGGCTTTGAAAAAAGTAGAATATCCTTGAATTTTTGGTGCACACAAATTTTTCAAAGAGCTGAGCTTTTAATAGTTGGTAGATTCTCCACTGTCCACTGAAGCAGACTCTATGCCATCACCCTTATCCCAGAATGTTCAGGTCCCAGTCCTGACCCACCAGTAGCTGAGTGTCTTCACATGGATTCCCTCTCCAAGGGAGTGCAAAGTGATGGCAGGAGGACCACTTTTGTATCCCAGGGGAGATGAGGAAGTGGGAGGACTTGCCATCAGCTCTAGAGTTCTGTCAAGGATAGGGGCTAGGGATGAGATTTAAGTGATAAAGCCTTGTGTGTGTGTGCATCTTGAGACTCCATCACCAGCACCACATGGCCCAACAAACACCACCAGGAGTGGCAATAATTAAGAACTTTTGAGGGTCCAAAGCAAATAGCACAGCAAGCAGGGCATCTACTTTGTACACAGCTGGCCCAGGTATGATCTCTGGCATCTCATATGGTCCCCCATGCCTGCCAGGATGGAAATTCCTGAGCTTCTGTATGTGTGTGTGTGTGTGTGCACATATATATCACATTGACTCTTTGAAGTTGTATGTTGTATGGTTTGGTGGTTTTTAATATATTCACACACAGGTAAAGCTAGCATTGCTATCACATTGCAGAACATTTTTATTACTTTGGAAAGAAATCCTGTAACAATTAGGAAACATTCTTTAGTTCCCTCTTCCTTCACTCCCTGGAAACCTTAAATCTTCTATGTCTAGAGTTACTTCATCTAAATGGAGCCATCTAGTAGATAGTCTTTGATATCTGGCTTCTTCATTTTAGCATCATATTTTTAAGGTTCATCCTGCTTGCAAAATATGGTAATACTTCATTCTTTTATATGGTTGTGTAATAATTCATTGCATGAATAATAAACCACATTTTGTTTATCCTATTTTATCCTATAAGCAATGTTTGTATTATTTCCAGTTTTTGGCTACTCTAAATAAAGCTAATTCCAAAAACAAATATTTGGATTTTTTGTATAGACTTGTTTTCAATTCGTAGCAGTAGGGCTTTTGCCTTGCTTGTGGCTAAACTGGGATAAACCCAGGTTTCATCCTTCCGAGCATGCCAGGAGCGATTTCTTAGTGTAGAGCCAGAAGTAATCCCAAAGCGCTGCCGGGTGTGGCCCAAACAGCATGAGCTATTAGTTATATCTTATGCTAATTCCATGTTTAATCTTTGAGAAACAGCTAGACTGTTTCCAAGGCAGTCGCACCATTCTCACATGCCCAAGAGCAGTGCTGAGGGCACTGCGATACCACATACTCATCAACCTTAAGACTGTCTTCTCTTTTCTGTAGCTATCCTAGAAGGTATGAAGTCCTTTCTCACTGAGGATTTACTTCTCATTTCTCTGAAGTCTGTTGATGTTTTTTTTCTTTTTTATCTTTTTTTTAATGAGGAAGAATAATTTGAATTTTGGGGAAATCTGATTTCTCATTAATTGTAACAATAAAACCCCTTTTTCCCTTGTACTTCTTTGACTGAGGCAGCCCAGTTCATTTTTTTCTTTTCTTTTCTTTTCTTTTTTTTTTTTTTTTAAAAAAAAAACCTTTACCAGTGCAACATTCCCATCACCAATGTCCCAAGTGTCCCTCCCCCCCACCCCACTCTGGCCTGTGCTCTAGACAGAATTTTACTTCCCTCATTCAGTCACATTTTGTTATGATGGTTCTCAGTGTAATTATTTCTCTAACTGCACCCATCACTCTCTGTAATGAGCTTCAAATCATGAGCTGGATCTTTCTTTTGTCTCTGAGAATCATTGCGCAAATGTCTTTTATTTTTCTCAAAACCCATAGATAAGTGAGACCATTCTGTGTCTATCTCTCTCCCTCTGACTTATTTCACTCAGCATAATAGATTCCATATACATTCATGTATAGGAAAATTTCATAACTTCATCTATTCTGACAGCTGCATAATATTCCATTGTATATATGTACCACAATTTCTTTAGCCATTCATCTATTGAGGGGCATCTTGGCTGTTTCCAGAGTCTGGCTATTGTAAACAGCACTGCAAGAATATAGGTGTGAGGAAGGGATAAATGCCCACGAATAGTTAAAGCAATCCTTGGGTAAAGGAATATGGAAGGCATTACTTTTCCCAACTTTAAACTGTATTACAAAGCAATAGTTATCAAAACAGCATAGTATTGGAATAAAGACAGACCCTCAGATCAGTGGAATAGGCTTGAGTACTTGGAGAATGTTCCCCAGACATACCGTCACCTAATTTTTCATAAAGGAGCAAGAAATCCTAAATGGAGCAAGGAAAGCTTCTTCAATAAGTGGTGTTGGCAAAACTGGTGAGCTACTTGCAAAAAAAAACCAACTTAGATCTTCAGTTAACACCATATATGAAGGTAAAATCCAAATGGATTAGAGACCTAGATATCACACCTGAAACCATAAAGTATATAGAACAACACATAGGTAAAACACTCCATAACATTGAGACTAAAGGCATCTTCAAGGAGGAAATTGCACTCTCCAAACAAGTGAAAGCAGAGATTAACAGATGGGAATATATTAAGCTGAGAAGCTTCTGCACCTCAAAAGGAAATAGCACCTAGAATAAGAATACAAGAGCTACCCACTGAGTGAGAGAAACTATTCACCCAATTCCCATTGGATAAGGGGCTAATATCCAAAATATACAAGGTACTGACAGAACTTTACAAAATAAAATCATCTAACCCCATCAAAAAATGGGGAGAAGAAATGAACAAACACTTTGACAAAAAAGAAATACAAATGGCCAAAAGGCACATGAAAAAATGATCCACATCACTAATCATCAGGGAGATGCAAATCAAAATAACTCTAAGGTACCATCTCACACCCCAGAGATTGGCACACATCACAAAGAATGAGAACAAGCAGTGCTGGTGGGGATGTGGAGAGAAAGGAACTCTTATTCACTGTTGATGGGAATGTCATCTAGTCCAACCTTTATAGAAAGCAATATGGAGATTCCTCCAAATGCTGGAAGTTGAGCTCCCATACAATCCAGCTATACCACTCCTAGGGATATACCCTAGGAACACAAAATTGTTGGGCTTCTTTTAATGTGCTCGTTTCTATTCAGTTCTCTTTTGGGGGGGAAATATGTGTTAAGATTCTTTACCCAGTATTTTCTGTTTGTTTTGGGTTTGGGGCCAGACCCAGCAGTATTTAGGGATTTCTCCTGGCTTGCACTTAGGAATTACTCCTTTTATGCTTGGGGAACACATGGAAGGACCAAGACAAGTCCCCTACCTGTTGTACTATTACTTCAGTCTTTTTTATCTTTCTTATATAGAGGCAACTCCAAGAATATCTGGGGTCTGAGAATACTTCTGAAAATGCTTGGTCTGCCAGTGTAGGCCTGGCTGTTCTGTGGTAAGAGCCAGTAGGGCCACATTCAGTAGTGACCAAGGGGTATGTGACATAGAGATTGAACACAGGGTCTTGTATCTGGCACATGTTCTACCACTTGTGCTATTCTCCCCCACCCCCACCCCCGCATCTCCTTTTATTTTATCAGCAATGTTCACTGAAACAAATAAGTTTTAGTTGTAACAGGATAAAAGACACAGTACAGCAGAGTGGGCAATTTTTTTGCATGTGGTTGACTCAAGTTCAAACTCCAGTACCATCCATGATTCCCCCAAGTCCCACCAGGAGTGATCCTTAAGTACAGTACCAGGAGTTATACTTGAGCACCACTAGGTTTGGTCCCCAAACAAATAAACATTCTAGCCTTGGACTGGAGAGATAGTTCAGTCGGTGTAACTAATCACACAAAGCATACACTCTGCTCTTTCAAAACCAGAGACTTTGTCCTAGCTTCCACTTCCTTTCACAAACCATATTTGAGTTGTAAAGACCCACCTAGGCTTGATTAAGATTAGAGAAGTACCTTAGATAAGTTAGCCCTCTCCCCCAACCCCAGGTGGATTGAGTCTGGTCAATAAAAATCAAATGGAGAGTTGGAGGCTCTCAGTCCTCAAGGCTCAAAGCCCCTGACCCCATGCTTTTCTCTCTTAAATCTGTCTTGTTTTCCTTAATCCTTGCAGGGTCCCTACTTCAAATCCATTCACCCAGGGTTGGATTATGGCAAGTGGATCTACTACAAGTGGGTAGGATGTTTGCCTTGCACATGGCCAGCCCAAGTTTAACCCTGGGCACCCCATATTGTCCACTGAGTCCTGCCCAAAGTGATCCCTTGTGAAATCACCCCACACACCATATTTCTAATCCAGGGTAAATGATTCTGAAGCAGGTAGCTGGGAATAATTAATAAACCAAGCCAGCCAGAAAAGAATCATGGAATCAGTGGCTTCTCACCTTGTGGTCTCTCCAGGCCCACCAAACTGACCCTCATTCTACCAGTACAAATTCAACGGGGGTGGGGTAGGGAGAGTCAAGTGAGATCCAGGTGGACTTTTACATATCAAAGAGAAAAGGAAAAAAGAAGTTGAGGGAACACCTTTGTTTTGGGTAAAAATAAGGTGTCACATAAATCCCACAGCACAGTAGAATGTGGCCCCCCCCAAAAATTTTTATCTTGATAACATGAGATAATTTTGTATGACTATTAATAAGGTAGGATTTAATATAATTAAGGTAGGATATGTGAAAGTCAGTATTATATAATTTTTGGTTCTTACAAAATTATGTTTCCTTTTTTGCTTTTTTTGTGTTAGATATTTTCTAAAATCTTACCATTTTTTCATTGCAAAACTATTATATATCTGTTCTAAATTTATATGAGATGGAGATTTTATAATGATTTCCCTCAGAACCATAATTAATATTAAATTTAAACTGTCTAGTTTGGGGGTATTTTTTTTGTTATGTTTGTTTGTTTTGGGGCCACACCCAGTGACACTCAGGGGTTACTCCTGGCTCTGTGCTCAGAAATCTCTCCTGGCTTAGGCAACCATATGGGGATTGAACCACGGTCAATGCGGTCCTTCCTAGGTCAGCCGCGTGCAAGACAAACACCCTACAGCTGTGCCACTGCTCAGGCCCTAAACTGTTTAGTTTAAATGAGTAGTCTTCCTTCACTTCTGTACTAATTTTTGTCACATGTTACATCTTTATACATTATATACATATTACAATATATTTATATTTTATTCATGCAATTTTATTTTAAACAAGAGAAAAGAGTTTGATTATCAAAAATAAATTTATCTACTTTTTATATTTATCTATAAGCTACCCAACTGGTTCATTTTATATTTCTTAGGATGGGGTCTCCAGGTACTCAGAGACCCAGAGGTCATTCCCTATGATATTTCACTGGAAGGTTAGAAAAATAAATTCAAAGATGTAGTTATTTTCAAATCCACAGTTTGGAGACCATTAGGCTTTCTCAAGAATACTCTAAGTCTACCAGGATCATACCCAATGATTCTTGTGTAGCAGTGCTAAGAATAGAATTCTGGTCCTTGCACATGCAAGTTATGCATTCCAGCTTTTTGGATTATCTCCCTAATCTCTTTTTAGTTTAGTTTATTTAAACATAGATTTGGTTTACTGTTTAATGTTCTTTCATAAATACTGGATGTCCTTAAATATTTCTGGGAGATTCAGTGTGCTAGTCATGAATTGTTTGAGTGTTTGTTTTTCTCAAAATATTTCAATTACTCATGAATTTAAAGAGAATTTATTTGTTAGGTATAGAATTCTTGATTGACAGTTCTTCATCTTTAAATACAATACCTAGTTTCCATTATTTCTAATATTCAGTTATTAATCTCATATATATGTTCCCTTATTTGCAATAAGTCACTTTTGTCCTGCTGCCTTCAAGATTCTATCTTTGGGGGCTGGAGTGATAGCATAGTAGTAGGGCTTTAACCTTGCATGCTGCCGACCCAGGACAGACCTGATTTTGATCCCTGACATCCCATATGGTCCCCTGAGCCTGCCAGGAGGGATTTCTGTTTGCAGAACCAGGAGTAACCCCTGAGCATTGATGGGCGTGGCCCAAAACAAATCAATCAATAAAATGATTCTTTCATTGCTTCCACCATTTTATTATGATTTGTCTAGGCATGGCTCTTCTAGCCGTTTTTTTTATTCTAGCATTTTTTTGGCTTGGAGTTTGTTGAGCTTTTGGATGGATAGATAAATATTTTAAATAAAACTTGAAAATTTTGGACAGTATTTCTTTTCTATTTTTGTTTACTTTGGGTTGTTTTGTTGTTGTTGTTGTTGTCAGAGCCTACTCTTGGCTCTAAGATCAAGAATCACTCTTGACAATGCTTGGGGACAATATATAGTGACAGAAATTGAGCCTGAGTGGGTGAGTGCAAGGGAAAATAGCTTATCTGCTGTGCTATCTCTGGCCTCAAGGTCATTGATATAATTATTGATGATGCCCACATAATATTACAGTTCAGCTCCTTTTTTTCCTTCTTTTTTTCCTTTCTAGTCCTTGAACAGGTATAGGAAATATCCAGCCCAAGAAACTATGTGGTCTGGTCTCAGTATAAGATAGGACAAAGAAGTATGTTTCTAGTGTTTCAGTTGACTGACTCTAGCCCAACTGCTTGTACTATATGGCCTATATGATCCATGAATAAAGATGTAAGTATCCAAATAGCCCTTGGAAAAAAAGGATTCCCTGTCGTTGGTTGGACAGATCATCTCACTTTATCATCAAGTTTGCTTATTCTTTCTTCTGCCTATCCAAATATATTAAAATATATTTTTAAATCTCAGCATCAATTTTTTGTTGCTTTTTATCATTTATAGCTATTGGCATCTGTTTGCTAAGATAGAATTCACATATTCTCCTTTAGTTCTTTAGACATAATTTCTTTAGCTCTGTGAACATATTGAAAATGTCTTATCATCACTACCTTATAAGTTCAACATTTTGACTTCCTGAGGGATGGCTGATATTACTACTTCCCCTTCTCCCAACACTGTCCCATAGATAGGCAATATTTTCTGGTTTTCTTGCATGTCTATAATTTTGGGTTGGGAAAAAGAGAAAGTGTTTACATGCATGTGGGCCAAGTTCTACCCCTAGTAATACATATGATCCCCTGAGCACTGCCAAGAGTGATCCCTGAAGATAGAGTCAGGAGTGATCTTTGAGCACATTCCAGTGTAACAGACAAAGAAAAAGAAAGGAGGAGAGAGTATGGGAGAGTAAAAGAGGGGAGAGTATGGGAGGGGAGGGGAAGGTAAGATAAGGGAGGAGGGGAGAGAAGGGAGAGTAGGGGGAGAGAATGGGAGAGAATGGGAGAGGAGGGGAGAATATGGGAGGGGAGGGAAGGGGAGAGAATAGATCTTTAAAATACTAAGCATGTCAAATGAAAATCATAATCTCTCACACTCCAGAGTTTTTTGTAACTGTTTTTTGTTGATGTCGTTATTTGCTAATTTAATGTCTTTTCTGATCTAATCTGTAATGGGCTGTATTCTTTGTCACAGGTTGATGCTGAAGTCTCTCCTTGGCTCAAGGCAAACTATGATTAAACAGATTTTCTTAAGTGCCTCAAACTCTAAGATCCCCTTGAGGCTCTCTGTGCATGTTGGAATAAGACTTTAACACACTGCCAGGAGGCAGATAAAGATCCTCTGAAACAAAATCATTTCCTTAGAGAAAATGTTGAACTCCCCAAATTCAGGAATATATAGTATATAGGAAATAAGATGAGAGAATAAATGGTAATTCAGTAAAATTAGATGGTCAAGATGCCTTTTTACTAAAACATAAGAAATGCATCATACTGCAGCAGAATTCTAAATTTAAAGTATAAAGTCACAAAGTATTTCAATAAAAGAGAATTTCAGATTATAGTGTTAAGAAGTTATCACAAGGAGAAGTTGCATGAGGTCCAGGTTTGCCCATGGCACTGGTTGCTTGGGTTCTCTCAGCTGCTGGCCACATGGTCTGACCTGTCGCTTTATTTCCTGTTTCCCAATATATTCCAAATTCCTTAGTCTCTGGGGATGTTGGTGTTCAATGACTCAATGAAAGTCATGACAGTGAATTAAAATACACACTGGGTGCTGAGAAAGGGCACTGGTAAAGATAATACAAAAACTCTTGGGTGCTGACCTTGATGCTTAAGAACTCAATTCAGTTACCTCTCTGTGATTCTATTTAAAGGTTCTGGGGAGCAAGTAATGGAAGCTGGTGGATATGAAAATCAAAAACAATTAGGAACTCATTAAAAAAAATTGGGGGGGAAGACTGAGAAAATCTTCTAAAAAGAGCAGAGGAAGCACTCACCTAGACTGCTCTAGTCCCTGAGTATTGTGTATGAGAGTGCATCTGGGAAATGGACGGTCAGGTGCCCTGCCTCTACCCAAGAAGATGGCAAGGAAGTACTGAGCTATTCTGAATGCCAAAGCCCAGGATAAAGGTACAAGGCCTCTGTGGGTTCCTTTGGTTCCAGTATAGCTCCCAAATCTGTCTCTAAAGACTCTCTAAGCAAGGATCCCCTTTACACACCTATAAAAAGACAGAGTTGGGGATGAGGTAAAAGTCTGTAGCTAAGATGCTGCAAGCCAATTAAACACTATCATCAAAAAGAAGGTGTCAGAAACTCAGGGTAAAAATTTACACAGGGTAAAAATTATGAGCAGGAGGAGGAGAGAGTAGAAACCAAATATGTAATTTGCTATACAAAAAAATGATGTTTCTACAGAAAAAAAAACAATGAAAATGTCAGAAGAAATAATCAAAAACATAATTTAGGAATATGTACTCACATGTAGTTTTGTGTGGCCCATGGCAAGGATCAAGTTTGAAAATACATACTAGTTGCTATATTTATTCATTCATTCATCCAATGAATGTTTATTGAGGCTTAACTCTGAGTACTGAGAATAAAGTATAAACCAGAGTTTATGCCTAATTAAGTCTACATCCTATCAAGAACATTAACAATGAATATGTGTACTGTAAAGAAAGAATATTTACTTAATAGGGAATATATTGTCAGGGTGTGGCAAAGTATCAGTTGTCATTGAAAATAAGTGCTATCAGAGGAGCTCCAGAGGGATAGGTCAGGGTGGTAGTTGGAAAAAACGTGTCTCATTAGAGACTTGAATCAATGAGATAGTGGAGAGCTGAAGAAAGTGTTACAGAAAGAGAGAACAGCACATAAAAAGATCTCAAGATGGGGCTGGAGCAATAGCACAACAGGTAGGACATTTGCCTTGTATGTGGGGATTTGGCCCAAAGCTTTCTGCTGTGAGTGCCTGTGTAGCCATAATCTTCACGGCTCTCAGTTTACATTTCAGATAGAGAAAAGAGTAGTCTCTAAAGCTGACCCAGTTCGAACATGGTGGCTGTTTGTGGGCGTGGTTACAGATCTCCTCAATGATTCCATTTAAAAACAAACAAACAAAAAACACTTCCCAAGTGCTTGGATCTATGAAGCAAAATAAATGAGGGTATCATTCACCAAGATAGGTAATCTTGAAGGAGAAACAGCTTTGGGACGATGATTCAGAAATCAATTGCTAGTCTGCATTCTGTGTGGTGGAACATATACTTTAAGATACCCCTTACACATGAGCTGGGGGTGTTGCATTGCTAGGTGAATATATAAACAAAAGATCAAGCAAGATTCAAAACTGAAGATTGAAACTAGAGAGACACCACCATGTGATAGTTAGATGGAACCCTGGGACTCCAAATCCAGACTGTAAGATCAATGTGGAATGCAAAAGAATAAGATCAACCAGTGCTGAAAGATCAACAAGCAGCAATAATGACAGTGGAGTGGGGAATCAACTCCAAGTTGTATATGGCTACTTGGGAAAAAAAAATGCTCTACAGTTGAGTCCTCACAAAATTTAGTCTAAGAACACTTTCTCAATTTCTTTTATTTGCACAAAAATCCTACTGGGGGAAGAAATCTTAGCATGAAATGACCTCAATCAATGCTGATTTGGATGATGAGAGCTGGCACCTGACAGAGTCAGTAAATAAGGATGGCAAAGAAATTCGACACAGGTTTAGTAATTATTGCTGTAGGTATCGCCTCACAATGGCAAGTGTCAAGTTGTCTTTGTAAACAAGCCTTTTAAAGCTGCCTTGAAAATCAATACAGGAAATGTTTGGCTGTGGAAATCAGGCACAGACACTACCAGGACAAATGAAACAACCCAAAACCTGGCCAGACATAGACGTTGTTATGGCTCAAAACAAGGATATAAGCACAGATGTATCTCAAATACCACCAGTAGAAATGACTAGGAGGCACATTGGAACACTGTTGGAAAAGTCCAGAATGATGCTGCTGATGACAAAGACACCACAACCCCAGATGTCAGTGGAGTTTCAATAAAGTTGTTTTAGGTCAAAGAGATAGTAAAGGGGTAAGGCATTTGTCTTACATGCAGCTATTCAGGTTCAAATACTGATATACTTCCGCCACTGCCAGGATTGATTCCTGAGCACTGGATGTGGCCCAAAATCAAAATCCAAAATAAAAGAAAAATATCAATAAAGTTGTTTCTTATGAGTGGAAAGGGGGCTGAAGAGAGAAGTGGGTAGGGTGATTGCCTTTTATGCAGCTGACTTGGGTTCAATCAGCTAAATCAACTAAATTGCAGATAGTATCCCCAGCATTTCCAGGAATAAGCCCTGAACACTGCCAGCACATCAAAAAATAAGAGAACATAAAGTCTAGTATGTAAGTGTATGTGGTATAAAACTATATACAGTTATGGGCTTTTCTCTAATTTGCAGACATAAGAAAGACAGGGATAGGCCATATGACATACAGACATACAGAGACCTGTTGGGAATATAATTCAGCTGTAGGACACTTGCTTAAATGTGTGAGGCCCTGGGTTCATTCTCTGTACTGTATCACAAAAAAAAGAAAGAAAAAAGAAATGAAAATCCATTTTTCTATATAGATAAGATTCTGAGACCACTGAAATGAACTGACCAATCATATCTATATGATCCAGAGCCCTAATTCCACTCATGGCACAGTCCAGAGTATGACACACACACACACACACACACACACACATACACACACACATACACGCACAAATACACCAACACCACATTATTACTGGACTGGACAGAGATAAAATTAGGGGCTACAGGAAAAATGTTTCCACAGCTATTAACAAACATCCCCAAATGCTCATTGAGATGGTGATATGCTTGTATGTACCTTTACACAGAAGACCTATGGTTATAGGCTTTACCTTTCATAAAGTATCTCTATCTGGTTTGTCTAAAGCCCCCCACAAAAATAGTGTGAATTGGAAGGGGCACCTACAGTGGGACAGGGCACTCCTCTAGAGCCATGTTGTACTAAAGCTTTGACAAATACAAGAAAATGTACCAACTATCTATTTAAAATGACAGATTGAATCCAAGATATGAGCAGTGTTTCCTTTATAAATTCTATAAAATCAAAAACAGAGATTTCACAACAACAAATGAGGCACATGTTAATGAGATCCAATAGGAGAAAAGGTAAGAACAAAATTTCAGAAGCCAGAAAGCAGATAAGAGCAGCATACTTTGATGAGAACTGAGAAATCTGAATTCTAAGAAAAAAGAGAGTCAATCCAAGAGTCAATCCGATTTACGACCCCTGCCTCCACCCCCACTCTCAACAACTACAACAAAGAGTAACTATCTCCTTATTTTTAATAGATGATAAAATAAGAATATCCTTGATGATATCTGGAGGTTTGAACAAATTTTCTCAATGTTGTATTTTATTGGGTGGGGAAAAATGAACCTAAGAAAAAGGTGAAAAACAAAAATAGCACAATAGGGTCAGAAAGACAATATCGGGGCCATTTCATGTAGCAGACTGGGGACTGATCCCAAGCATCTCATAAGGTCTCCTGAGTCCCTCAGAGTAATTCCTGAAGGTAGATTCAGGAGTAACCACTAAGCTCTGCCAGGTATGGCCCCCAAACAATAAATAGCACAATAAATACTGTTAAAACCTTTACCTGGATTCACCAAATGTTAAGTTCTCCCTCTTCCTCTTCTTCCCCCTATTTCCTCTCCACCTCCATGCCTTCTCTCCAGGTGTGGGAATGCGGATGTTTTGTTAATTTGGTTTTGCTGAACCATTTGAAAATAATCTTAATTTATCAATGCTAGTGTGTCAACATCACTTTCTCAAGAACCAGAGCTTTCTCCTCTATACCTGGATGAAAGTGTCCCAAGAGGACACTGGTTGTGCAGCCAAAACTGAGACTCACAATGTGAACCTATCTTCCCACCATATACTTTGCTTGCTCAATTCTTCCCCTCCCAGCATCCATGAGGACATACACAGAGACCACATTAACACACACCACGAAACTAACACACATACACATCATACCCCACCCACATATATCCTCATACACACATGTGCTTGAATGTATGCATATGCATACACACAAATATATAAATATATACACACATACACAATCCAGCTCAAGGCAGCCTTGAGACTATTCAGGGTTTCTAATAATGCCTGTTAATTCTTCACATCTCTGATTCCTCCCACATTTCTTTGTTTCTCCTGAATAAAGTCTGAGGGACTAGAGAGAAGATACAGCAGGCAGAGTGCTTGCCTTGCACACAATAGACCTGTGTTTGATCCCTGATCAAACAGGAGTAATTCCTGAGCACAGAGCCAGGAGTAAGCCCTGAGCACTGTTGGGTATGTCCAAAAACAAAACAAACCAACCAAAAATAAAAGGACCTGAATTGAGTTGGACTGTAAGAGCCATCAACCTCAGCTATAAGGTCACCTTGACAAGAACTCGAAGCCCTTAGGCTCAGTATATGACTATTTTATAACACAGATGTATTTGGTCAAATCTCTCTTGATAAGGCAGCATTTAGGCAAAACATAATGAAAAACTGAAAACAGCCCTATTGCAAAATGGAGCGTGCCTGTGATTTTGTTCATGGTGTTTTATGAAAGTATATAAAATATTTCTTTAGTGAAAAAAATAAACAAAGACTAAATCAACCCAGTTTCCCATACTTCCACTTTAACCTGGGATTTTAAGTGTCTGAAATGGTATTTTAAGTTACAGTATACAGTCTTCAAGATAGCTTTGAATTTTTTTCTTGAAATAGTGCATCTTTCTCCACATCTCTACCATATTAACTATTATCAACATTTTCCGGGCTTTTCCAATTTGATGTGCAAGAGATGACGTTTCTGTGCTGTTTCAATTTGTATTTCATTCAAAATCAGCAAGGTCAACATCTTTTTATATGGTAATTTAGTTACTAGACATTTTATCTGATGTTCATAATGTTTGCTCATGTTTTTAAAAGAAGTTTGAAAAGAAAAGGTTAGTAGTCTCTCTCTCTCTCTTCCTCTCTCTGTCTTTCTCTCTTTTCTCCTTCTCCAATCTTGGATTTATCAATATTTTCTGTTGGCTTTTTACTTTTCTAAATATTCGTTAGATATATAAAATATACAGGCACATCTGGTTTTAGAAAGTTGCTCAGACACTTGACAGTGAAGTGAGAGGAGAGGAAAATCACCAAGAAAAATCTATCCATAGTAGTTTGAGGCAAATGAAAATCCTAAGTCAAATCCTATTTATAGATAGAAAGATAAAGAGACACAAGCAAAAAACTTGCAACAAAGAGAATGAAGTAATGGCAGCATAGACTATAGTCTATAAATTGAAGTCATAAAATAGAAAAAAATTTGGGTCAAATGCACTTTCTATTTTCAATGGTCCTCGAAAATTAGAGAATCTGGAATTAGCCATTATTCAATCAATTGATCTAAAAAAAAGATAAACTATATGCTCACTAAATTATTTTAAAATTACAAAGAATATGTTGAAAGATACAAAAGCTAACAATATCACAACCCAACAACAACAACAACCAAAAATAATCTAAGAACATTTTTAAACAGCAATAATTATTATGACACAAATAAATAAGATCAATACATGCACTGAGTAAATATAAAATACAGCTCCACAGTAACTCCAAAACACTTAAGCAGAGTAAAAATGATTGTGAGTGATTACAATAAAGGGGAAAGTCAGGATTTTATAGGGAAAGAAAATTAGGCAAAAAAGCAAAGCTGCAATACTAACATTAAAGCAGTGTCCTCACAAATATTCAAATATAAATGTGTACTGTTGTTGACACAGCTCTGATGTATAATGAAAGAAAAATTTCAGCTATTTTAACAAATTATGCAGGCCAATATGAAAAAGCAGACAGCATCAAAAAGAAAAGCAATGAATACAACAATAAATAAATGTGCAAAAGTAAAAAAAATTAGCAAACAAGCTAAATAGAATAACAAAAGAAGAGGTGATTAAACCAAGGTTGTCCAAAATTTGATAGATTGCCAGTATAAAACAAAAAATCACCTAAGGCTGGAGAGATAGCACAGCGGTAAGACGTTTTGCCTTGCATGTGGCCAACCCAGGATGGACCTCTGTTCAATTCCCAGCATCCCAGATGGTCCCCAGAACCTGCAGGAGCAATTTCTGAGCACAGAGGCAGGAGTAACCCCTGAGCGCCGCAGGGTGTAGGCCCCTCCCCTGGCAAAAAAAAAAAAAAAAAAAAGAAGTTTTTGTAGAACCAACTTGGCAAAGGAACATCTGTCTTTGATAGAAATGTTTCATAGAATCAGAATAGAATAGTTTTGCAGTGTTACAAGAGAGCTACATGCCAATGCCAGCACCATGATCATGAAAAATGTACTTAAATAATAAGAAAAGACAAAGGAGTCACAATTATCCTTGTTTCTGCTTTCTAAAAACACCAACCAGGCAAAAAGACTGAAATCAGATATATAAATATTTAGAAAGATGCGTAAGATCAATATTTTCACTTTGTATAATTTTTTTGGGGGGGCCACACCCGGCGATGCTCAGGGGGTTACTCCTGGCTCTTTGCTTAGAAATCACTCCTGGCAGGCACGGGGGACCATATGGGATGCCAGGATTTGAACAACCATTGGTCCTGGGTCAGTGCTTACAAGGCAAGCACGCTACCACTGTGCTAGCTCTCTGTCTGAGGACATTGTATAATTTTCTACTGTAGGAAAAAAAAAACTAAGAAATCAAGTAAAAAACCTGTTAGAAATAATAATAGTTTTAATAAGTCATATAACTGAAATAATCTAAAATCAATAGTTTTCTAGCAAAGATTTCTAGTTTTCTTAGAATTTTAAAATATATAGCAGATGAAAAATGTGCATTTGTGCCAGCAATAAAAAGCAAAAATATCTAAAATTAAACTTTAAAAAATGTTTCATATAGTACGAGCTATACAAAACAGCAAACAAACCAAAAATAACTGCTCAACTCCATCCAAGTATTTAATAGCAAGGAAGAAAAAGAGCTGGGTTGGGAATGAGAACATTCCTGGGAGATAAATACTTTTTTTTTTTTTTTTTTTTTGGTTTTTGGGCCACACCCGGTGACGCTCAGGGGTTACTCCTGGCTATGCGCTCAGAAGTCGCTCCTGGCTTGGGGGACCATATGGGATGCCGGGGGATCGAACCGCGGTCCGTCTCCTAGGCTAGCGCAGGTAAGGCAGGCACCTTACCTCGAGCGCCACCGCCCGGCCCCGGAGATAAATACTTTTGAAAGATAATTTGGCAAATACTTTTAGCAAATAATTTGGTAGTATTTATCAAAATTGCAAATGCCCAAATCCTTTGTCTTTAGCAAATCGACTTCTAGGAATCTTATAGAAAATCTAACACAAAGTAAAAAAATTACTATTTTCAGGATGATTCAAGAATTTTGTCCTAAGTGACAAGCTGAATGTAGCTTTCAAAGTGTATCAAGTAGGTCATATGCAGAAATGTTCTTAAAAAGTGCTTATCCTGGGGCTGGAGAGATAGCCCAGCAGTAGGGCATTTGCCTTGCACATCCGTGTCAGATGGATGGACGGTGGTTCGAATCCCGGCATCCCATATGGTTCCCCCAACCAGCTAGGAGGGATTTCTAAGCACAAAGCCAGGAGTAACCCCTGAGCACCACTGGGTGTGACCCAAAAAGCAAAATAAAACCAAAAAGTGCTTATCCTGTGACTTCACAATCAACCCCTAAAAAATAAACAAAAAAGAAAAAAAAGAAAAGAAAACTGACAATCTCATCCTGATGCTTATTGCTTAGGAAATAATTATAGCTACAGTTAGTTTCTAGGAAATTTATTGCAGATTCACAATAATGGAACAATGCAAAGTATTTAAATTTTTAACATGGAATATTGTGGGGTTTGAAAAATTTATATGAATGAATATTCAATGATATTTAAAGATATATATTATCCATGTATAATATGATAGAAAACCTATAGGACTATTATCAGAATATTTTTTAGAAAAAATAAAAAGAGACATGTTGAGGCGTAGACCACAGTTCTTTCTGGGTTGCAGGCATAATTTTTCATTTTCCTTCCGTCCGTATTTTCTCCAATAATTGCTGTACTTTGGAAAAATAAAAACTTTCACAATTGGGGCCAGAACAATAGTACAATGGATAACACCCTTGCCTTGGACATGGTTGATCTGAGTTCAGCTCTCCATATGGCCAACCAAGCACCGGAGACAGAAGTAAGTCCTGAGCACAGTCAAGTGTGGCCCCAAAACAAACAGAAAAACCTTAAAAATAGCTTTTCCTTTTGTACAAGTATTCCAGGAATGCTATCAGACATGTTGAGCATGAGAGTGCTATGTGATTTGCAGATCCCCTTTTCCTTTGGAAGCTAGAAGTTTCTCATCTGCAAGGGAGAACAGTGTTGGCCAATGCAGGCTCTCTAAATCTTTAACTGCCTCCTTTTATTGCATCATTGGCCCTGATGGCCTACAAATGAATTAGATCATGGTTCATTCACCATGACAGATGCTGGAAAGGTCCCTGCCCAGTCCCCAGAAAGCTGTTTCCATGCTGACCTGACTTCCAGTTGCTATCACTTGCTTGTTTCTCCCCACCCCTGCAGCAGATTAGGGGGGGGGGTCCCTAATCCTCCATCCCAGAACAACCTTCAAGTAAAACCCATCTGAGTGGAGTTTACTTTACAGATACTTTACAGATAACCCAGCTCCCTCCACTCTTGAGTGACTTGCAGAATCCTCCAGCAGGGGCCAGAACAATAGTACAGTGCTTGCTTCGCAAGCAGCCAACCTGGGTTTGATCCCCAGCATCCCATATGGTCCCCAAATCCCTGCCAGGAATGATCCTGCACACAGCTAGGAGCACAGCTGTGTATGACTCCAAAACTAACAAACAAAAAATAAACAATCCACCAATAGGAAGGACCATAAGGCCAAGCCCATCCTCCATCTCTGCCATGGCTTGACCAAGCACCACTAAATGGTTTCCTTCCCTTCCCTCTCATGCCCTTTTCTCCCCCCGTGGATCAGCTTCCAAAGCAATAACATGTTTGGGACCACAGTTTCTCAGGGTGTGCTTCTAAGTAACCCCAAAGAAAGTACACTTCTTTGCAACTCCTCTACCCTCTGGCCTCCCACACTCTGCAGTTGACCTTGCTTTGGTTCTGCAGAATTAGTAGCAGTCAGGAGAGGACTTCTGAGTCTTCTCTGTTTCATGTCACTGCTTAGAATAAGGGGTAGCTTGGGATTGGGTCTTCATGATTAATCATGAGGAGTAGGGGAAAGGTCTCTAGGTCAGAGAAATGGCACAGACAGAGGCCGTATGTGCCCTCAGCCCACAAAAGTCCTCAAAGCATCGATAAGTAACTGTCAAGCCAGGCTACCTTGGCCAACAACCCAGGCCTACCCACCAGCCCCTGTTGTCATATTGGGAGAAGTCTGACATGCCAATCCCAGGACCAAACCTCCCTCAGTCTGCTACCTCCTTAATAACACAGAGATAAACCTGCTCTTTTCCTACAATCATAATTGTGTTTATAATTTTACTAATCATTAATGTCTTTATAATGAATATCTTTATAACCCACGTAATTTACTCCACACACTAGCAATTGGCACATACCTTCCCCTAGATGCCAAAGCAGAAAGCAAGGAGCTGGAGAGTTTAAGCAATAGAAACAAATTTCTCACAGTTCTGGAAGCTGTAAGTCTAATTCCAGAAGCCCACAGCGCTGTTTGCCAGGAGGGCCTCTCTTCCTGGTTTGCAAATGGCTGCCTTCTCACCTTGCCCTCACATAGAAAAGAGAAAGAGATTTTAGTCTTGGGTCTGGGAGATGCTCAGAGGGGTGAAGGAGAAGCCTAACTAGTTCAAACCCCCCACAAATAGTAACACACACACACACACACACACACACACACACACACACACACACACACACACACACACACACACCGGCTCTGCACTCAGGAATTTCTCTGGTGGTACTAAGGGAACCATATGGGGTGCAAAAGGAAACCTGATTGGCTACACATGAGGCAAGCACCTTATCCACTGTACCATCACTCTAGCCCTCTTTGTTTCCTTCTTATGGCCCCCTTGTCCACCTGTTACCCACAAGTCTTTGCCATGCTAACCCATTTATGCATTTTTCACCTATGGCTTTCTTTAAATATCTTGGGGGCTATTGTTAATACTTTTCTTTGACAGTCCAATTTCATGGTGAATTAGACCACACCCAGGTGTGCTTTAGACTTTCTCATAGCTCTGTGCTCAAGGGCCACTTTGGTGACCACACACTGTGCCAGAAACTGAACCCAGGTGGGTCATGTATAAGTGTAATACCACTGTATTATCTTTCCAGCCTTATTTGTTTTATTATCACAATTTAAATAATATTTTTAAATTGAGGCAGCAGTTTACATGATATGTACTTTTACTTTTTATTTGTTTGGTTTTGGGGGCCACACCAGGCAGCACTCAGGGGTTACTCCTGGCTCTACATTCAGGAATCATTACTGGTACTACTGGGACTATTTGGGATCAAACCCAAGTTGGCAGTATGCAAGGTAAGTGCCCTATCTGTTGTGCTATCGCTCTGGCACTGGCATATACTTTTTTTTGGTTGGGTCTTTTTTTGGGGGGTGGGGTACATCTGGTGATGCTCAAGGGATACTCCTGGCTTTGAGCTCAGAAATTGCCCCTAGTAGGCTCAGGGGACTATATGGGATGCCAGGATTCGAACCACCGTCAGTCCTAGATTGGCTGCATGCAAGTCAAATGCTCTACCATTGTACTATCTCTTCGGTCCCAACACTTTTACAATTTCATACCTCACAAAATACATTACCCCACTTCATCCTTCACCCAAGTACCAGCTGTACCCTCTACCACCACCAAAATAGTTACTCACAGAAGGAACTAGAAACATATGGAAAACATTCTTAGCTTCTCAGATGATCAGGAAAAGGCCAATTAAAAAGATCTATAGTGGAGGGCCGGAATGGTGGCGCAGTGGTAGGGCATTTGCCTTGCACCTGGCAAGGACCATATGGTCCCATATGGTCCCCCAAACCAGGAGCGATTTCTGAGCACATAGTCAGGAGTAACCCTTGAGTGTCACCAGATGTGTTCCAAAAACCAAAAACAACAACAACAACAACAAAAAGATCTATACTGGCTGGAGAGAGAGCGCAGGGGTTAATGTACATGCCTTGAATGCAGTAGCCCCTTGTTTGATCCCCAGAACAATCAAATTCTGTGAAAAGCACAGGAAGTGACAGAGAGTGACCTCAAGCACAGAGTTGGGAGTAGCCCTGGAGCTCTGCTGGGTATGAATCATCCAACCCACCCTACACACACACACACACACACACACACACACACACACACATGCATACACACACATGCGTACACACTCATACTTACTGAGCAGGTTCTAATGATCAAATTGAAGAGGGAAAAACATTGAACACTGTCAAAGATTGTAGATGGGTTGTGAAGTACATGCCTGGTGTGCATGAGCCCTGGGTTCAATTTCCAGCAACACACACATATGCGCATGCACACTCACGCGCGCGCGCGCGCACACACACACACACACACACACAAACACACACACAAAGATTTGAGCTTGAGGAGCAATTTCCAACACCCAACCACACTGCTGATTTCCATGCTTTTTGACCCATGCATTCTGACTCATGACCTCTGATCCAGTGACCTCTGCCTATCCACTCAAAAACTTGACTGCTGCTTTGGTGTCACGCATCAGGAAGAAACAGGAAATCAGGGAGTTTAAAATCCATTTTAAATCTCACACTGGCAAGCTAATTGCTGTCTGTGGTTACACCCAAGCAACACAGAGCTTGGGGAAATGTGCAGGACATGTCACCTTTAAGATATGGATATTATAATCACAGTATCTCAATAAAGATTTTTTAATAATAATAAAACAGCAATAGTGACAGAGATGTCCCTTTGGGGACTAGGATGAAGGTGGTAGCAACTTCTTCTATTAAGTTCTGCTTCTTTCATATTCATTTTTTGTATTCCATTTATATGTTTTTGGTTTTTATTCTGAGGACTCACATTAGTGGGAGCTGACCCATCCTGGAGATGAAACTTGGAGTCTAGCATCTGTTCTTCATGAGCTTTAGCATTGGAGTTACACCCCCTAGGCTACATTCCACTTCTTTACAGTGCAAGGATGGATAAAAAGGCAGGAAAAGAGAAATAAGAAGAGTCCAGGACAAAGCGGACCCACCAGAAGCAATGGCTGAATCTTGGTGACAGGTTTGTAAACTAATTTGTCATATTCATTTGTGCATTATTCTAGAAGACAGGATTATTCCTGAGTTCAAAAGGAAAAGCATTCAGAAGAGCAGACATGATCTATGATGTTTTGACTGAAGTGATCTTTTTTTTTTTGGTTTTTCGGACCACACCTGTTTGATGCTCAGGGGTTACTCCTGGCTAAGTGCTCAGAAATTGCCCCTGGCTTGGGGGGACCATATGGGATGCCAGGGGATCAAACCGTGGTCCTTCCTTGGCTAGCGCTTGCAAGGCAGACACCTTACCTCTAGCACCACCTCGCAGGCCCCTGAAGTGATCATTTTTTTTTTTTTTTTTTTGGTTTTTGGGCCACACCCGGTGACGCTCAGGGGTTACTCCTGGCTATGCGCTCAGAAGTCGCTCCTGGCTTGGGGGACCATATGGGACGCCGGGGGATCGAACCGCGGCCCGTCCTAGGCTAGCGCAGGTAAGGCAGGCACCTTACCTTTAGCGCCACCGCCCGGCCCCTGAAGTGATCATTTATGAATGTGGTTTTCCTTTTTTTCTTTTTGGTATTGGGACCATACCTGGTGTGGTGTTCTGGGATCTCTCCTGGAGGGGTTCAGAAAACGCACAGGCCAGGCAAGCACCTTAACCCCTGTCCTATCTCTCCAGTCCATGAATGTAGATTTCTCTCAAAGCTCAGTGATCTGGACTTTTAGGGAGAATTTCTTTGCCTACAGGCCAATTGCACTGCAATCGAATTGCTTTGAAAGGACAAACTACTGCAGGGGATCTTTGCTGGCAGGTGCTCTGACTCTCCAGCAGGATGAAGAGTCCACATGCCAGTGCAGAGATGTTACTGGATTCCACATGCTAGTCAAGGTGACAGACTTGGGATCATCCATCAGGGCGGGACAGAAGACACCAATGGGAGTCTTGGAGCTGAACTGGATCTCATGGCACAGAGACACCTTTGCTCCGGGCACAGGACTGAACCAAGCACTGCACACTGGATGTGCCGAGTCTAATTTTAGAGCTTTAAGTGTGGAGGAAGCAAGTCGATGACTTTCCACGATATGCTCATCATGTTCCTTGGCACCTCAATGTTCCCTCCATTTAATTTTTCAGAAACACCAACAAATTAGAAAAGAAGTGCCCTGAAATTGCTCTTTGGATGAATGTGACATTTGTAGGCCAGCAGCAGAAGTCAGAGGAGTTGATGTGTTTGCTTCTCACAGCCTCATTTTACAGCCCACACTTGCAAACAATACACACACTTGTAGGGGAGAGTGCTGGCAGTGTGGAAGATTACAGCTCAGCACACAGGCTGTCGCCAAGGAGCCAGGAAACCAGGGAGGATGCTAAGGCTGCTTCCAAGATTCCAAATGCTTTTTGTGGATCAGGCCCACTGTCTCAGCCTCAAAACACACAGGCTTCCCCCGCCCCCCACTTTAGATAGGAAGAACTAAGTTCAGAAAGGAGATGTTGTTGCTAAGAGGCCACTGAAAAGCAACAGCAAAGGTGGGTTTGGCTCTGCGCTCAGAAATCACTCCTGGCAGGCTCGGGGGACCAGATAGGATGCCAGGAATCAAACCTGAGTCTGTCATGGGTCAGCTGTGTGCAGGGCATAACGCCCTACCACTGTGCTATCACTCTGGCCCCATGTTCTCATTTACTTGTTACCAAATTGTCTAGGATAGGCTCACTGCAAAGAAAAAGAAAGAACTCAGTAAAGCTCAGCACATGCTTCTCTCTCTTCTCTCTCTCCTTACCTCCTGGTTCTTTTTTAGCTAGACTGAGATTTCAAATGAGAAGAATGTGGTTGCAAACTATTGAGCTATTGGGGTGGAGAGGTGTTGGAGTAAGGACAAGGTAACTAATTGGATGGTGAAACAAAGGACTATGGAAAATTTGGAATGAGATTTCAGGGGCTCAGGCCTGAGCTGTGCTTCCCTGCAGAGCCTAGCAGTTACCTGATGCAACCCTTGATTACAGGAGTCCAGCAAGGTCTCTTCCTCTGCAAAACTCACAGGAAGTGACCCACACCGTGGAGCACTGAAAATGAGTCCCGTGGGGAATTTAGATCCCTAGTGGGTCAACATATTCCTTAGAATTTATTCTCTATTCCTATTCTATGTGGAGAAAACCACATTTGAATGTTACTGCACTTAAAACAAACACTTGTTTTTAATGACTGTGAAATTTTTTTCAATTGCTTAACACTGAACAAGAAAAGTCATAATAATAAAAACAAAGGAAAACCCTGGGTAGTTGCTCTAATTAAGTTCAATTAAATATACCCTCAGGTGGAGTAGATAAGCGGAATGGTGTCTTGTCAGAATCCAGTTTCCTGACAAATGCACTCCCAGCAGACACAGAGGCTATTATTTCATTTGCTAAAAGGCCTGCAGGGCGGTTAAAAAAAGAAAAAGACCCCAGATTTGGAGTTGAACAGATCTAATCCAGAATCAACTAACTACTCAGAGATAAGAAGAAAGTGCTATGAAACTGGCTTCATAATATCAATGTCTGCTGGCTGCTGAATTCGGTGACATCATAACCAGAGAAGAGAGATCTGAAAATGCACCCAATAATAATTAGAGATGTCTTTAAAAAGAAAATCAAAGGTGACTGAGTTGTTTGATTTTTTTTTTTTGGAAGATCTGAGACATCCCAGAAAAAAAATGACAGAGTAACTGCAGAGTACTCAATGCCCCTCTCTGCAAATTGAACCGAAAGAACAAAAATAAATGCCAGATGCCTGAGAATAAGCTAGGAGTTTTGAAACTTGGGATGGGCCCCAGCCACCTCAGTCCAATTTTGAAAAATACCTTCCTGAGAAAGAAAAATTGGGGCCACATTGGAAGATCCCCTAATAATCCGTATGTCATTTCTTTTGGCAATGGTGAAATGCTGGGTGAACATAACTCCAGAATGGAACCTCCCCACATCTCTGTATTTGGGGGTTTGGGGCAGGGAGGAGGCATCTGCTGAGAGAGAAGCCAGAGAATGTGTGTCTAAATTTAGAACCCAGGTTTTTACTACACTTGATTGACACTTTGCATCAGAGAATTCTTTGCAGTATATCTGGGAGTACAAGCATCCCTGCCTCTATCCTCTCTGAACTGCACCAAACAAAAGTATCCCTAGACTTTGCCAAACTTCTCCTGGGACTCAGGGGTGATAGTCCCTCTAGATGAGAACCACCAGTTTAGAGTTTCTCAGTCAAAGGCTATATATACCTTTGGAGGATACTTCAAGGGGGCCAAAGGTAAAAAAAAATCATGTCAATAGGGGGAATCAAAGTGAAACAACACCTAGAGTACTTGTCTCCCAAGCAACCAACCCAGGTTTGATTCCTGGCATCCCATAATGGTCCTCTGAGTCTGTCAAGTGTGACTCCTGAGCGCAGATCCAGGAGCAAGCCCCGCGCATGGCTAGCTGTGACCCCAAACAAAACCAAAAAAAAAAGTTCCTTTTGGGGCCCGGAGAAATAGCACAGCAACAGGCACTGACCTTGCACACATCTGATTTAGGTTCAATCCCCAGCAATCTATATGATCCCCCAAACCCACAGTAGAGTGACCTTTGAGTGTAGAGCCAGGAGTTAGTCATGTGCGCCGCTAGGTGTGCCCTCCCCCCCCCAAATTATACCACTGGTGAGGGAGGGAACACAAGACCCTTAGGGGACCAACCAATAGAACGAAGACCCCAGAAAAGAAACAAGATCAGGAGGTACCACAGTTGAAAACAAATTGAAAAACACTGGTCTAGAAGACATACACACACAAACACACACACACACACACACACACACACACACGCATACCCCAATAAAAAAATGAATTGAGGGGGCCGGAGCGATAGCACAGCGGTAAGGCATTTGCCTTGCTTGCAGCCAACACAGGACAAACCCAAACCCCGGTTTGAATCCCGGCATTTCATATGGTCCCCTGAGCCTACCAGGAGTGACTCTGAGCGCAGAGCTAGGGGTAACTAACCTCCCTGAGTGCTGCCGGGTGTGACCCAAAACCAAAAATAAACAAACAAAAAAACTGCCGAATTGACACAACACACTTAGGACACTGTCATCTAGCTGAGTAGAAAATGGAGCTCTTTCAAAGGAATTGACTCCAGGACAACCTACTCTAACAATAGAGCAAAAGGAGACCTGAGCTGGTGAGTGGAAAGGGAATGCAGAGAAAGCTCCTCCTCCCTCCTTGTGAATAGAGCACTGAACCGACATTCCAGGAGCTGGGTCTCCTGAGAAGATAGAAGAATTAAACTGATCCAGTGGCCCAGGAGGTAGACCAGCTCTGAAGCTGAGAGCCCTTCTCCCCATTGGCTCAACTCGCTGAGTTCCCAACCATGCAAGATCAATCCTGGGCAGGGCTTAAAGCTGTGGGTTATGTAAAGTCATGAAAATTCTGCTTACAACCCCAGGTCCAGCTTCTCCACCATGCAGGTACCAGAAAGCAGCATAGAAATTGAGTTCTGAGGGTTCAAGGAAGACCCAGGACCATAGGGAGGAAGATTTGGGACAGTCAAATGCTGTATATTGGGGGCAAATAATAAAGCAGATAAAGCTACTCAGGTTCAAAGGTAAATAAACTAAAATAATAAGAGTAAAAAATTAACTCTAAATAACATTGAAACATGAGGTTCAAAAATAGCAGAAGTAGTGGGTTGGGCAAGTAATTCAGTAGAGCACCTTAGTACATGTGTGAGGCCCTGAGTTTTATCCCTGCACCACCAAAAACTTAAATCAATAAGCAGCAGTAAGAGCAAAAGAAATAGAGAGACCAGAGCGATAGAAAAGCAGGTAGGTAATTCGCACTGCATACGGCAGACCCAGCCAAGTTCAATCCCCAGCATCCTATTTGTTCCCCTAGCCTAGAAGGGTAATTTCTGAGCACAGAGCCAAGAATAACACCTGAGCACCTCTAGGTGTGGCCCAAACCTGAGGTGTGGCCGAAGTAATCAATAGAAAAAGCACCCTTGGGGCCGGGCGGTGGCGCTAAAGGTAAGGTGCCTGCCTTGCCTGCGCTAGCCTTGGACGGACCGCGGTTCGATCCCCCGGTGTCCCATATGGTCCCCCAAGCCAGGAGCAACTTCTGAGCACATAGCCAGGAGTAACCCCTGAGCATTACCGGGTGTGGCCCAAAAACCAAAAAAAAAAAAAAAAAAAAAGAAAAAGCACCCTGTTTTAAGAAAAATAAAAGTCATTTTTGGGCCGGGCGGTGGCGCTAGAGGTAAGGTGCCTGCCTTGCCTGCGCTAGCCTAGGACGGACCGCGGTTCGATCCCCCGGTGTCCCATATGGTCCCCCAAGCCAGGAGCGACTTCTGAGCGCATAGCCAGGAGTAACCCCTGAGCGTCACCGGGTGTGGCCCAAAAACCAAAAATAAATAAATAAATAAATAAATAAATAAATAAATAAATAAATAAAATAAATAAAAGTCATTTTTGCAACAATCCTCAGAGACAATGAGAGGAGGGCTGGAACTTCCAGCTCACTTCATGAAGCTCACCACAAAGAGTGGTGAGTGCAGTTATAGAAATAACTACACAGAGAACTACCATAAATCATGTGAATGAATGAAGGAACTGAAAAGCCTGTCTAGAGTGCAGGTGGGGGTGGGGTGGGATGGAGGGAGATTTGGGACATTGGTGGTGGGAATGTTGCACTGGTGAACGGGGGTGTTCTTTACATGACTGAAACCTAATCACAATCATATATGTAATCAAGATGTTTAAATAAGGAAAAAAAAGTTTCAAAAAAAAAGCACCCTACAAAAAATAAAATAGTGATAAATGCAAAGAAAGATTCTCTTTGGGGATAAGATATGACCTAGGATCAAAAAAATTAGACCACAAACATAGCAGGGTAGTATAAAGAAACTAACAATGAGATATATTATAAAATAATAATAAAATTGCAGAAGTATTGCAAGAAATTATGAGCCAGTGGCCTAAGTGAAAGCACACTAGGTAGGGCATTAGCCTTGTACACGGTTGATCTGGGTTTGAACCTCTGCTTCCCATATGATCCCCCAGGCCTGCCAGGACTGATTTTCAAGCACAGAGCCAGGAGTAACCCTTGAGTGCCATCAGCTGTAGCAAAATAAATAAATACAAAAATAAGAAATTATGAGCCAGAACAATTCCACTAGGTTACTATTAAATAGTTAAGAAAATATTAAGTCATATGTGACATGGCATTTCATCATTGTCCACAATAGCCAAAAAAAAATCTGGAAACAATCCATGTCCAACACTAATGCTGTCCTAACATCAATTTGCTCCAGAGTAGGTTCATATGACAGCCTGATGGCTTGGAAACAGCAACAACTTGCTCTCAGGGCAGGTTTCCCTGCCTCACCACCTAATGGTGAGATGAAACCAGACACCCTTGACATCCTGACTTCAACATAGAATCTGTGCAAAAACTAAGATCTCTAATTACAGAAACCTGACTACGACAACCGTGATTGAGGAGAACTTTTACTGGGACTCTGAAGAAAGACTTTGGGGTTAGATATAGTATGCCCAGAGCCTTCAGGGGTCTCAGACTCAATTTACCTGGTGGCCAAGTTGGGGTGATCCTTGAGTGCAAAGTCAGTAGTAAGCCTTGAACATTGAGGGGTATGACCCAAACAAGTAAAACAAAACAAAACAAAAAAAAACAAAACAAAACAAAAAGATTCCTCTAGGCCAGGGCCACAAAATGTTGTACGGAGGGCCGCAAACGGCCCGCGGGCCACGAGTTTGAGACCCCTGTGAGTTGGTCTTACGGCAGGATGCTTCATGGGTAGGCTCTCCCTGTTTTTATTTTATTTTTTTAATATAGCAAATCTTTATTTAAAGCATCATGATTACAAACATGATTGTAGTTTGATTTCAGTCATAAATGGAACACCCCCCTTCACCAGTGCAACATCCCCACCCCAATGTCCCCCTCCTCCCTGTTTTTAGACCAAAGTTTTTTCCTATTTTGCAACTTTTTTCTTTCTTTTTTTGGTCACACCTGGCAGTGCTCAGGGGTTACTCCTGGCTCTATTCTCAGAAATCGCTCCTGGCAGGCTAGGGGGACCATATGGGATGCCAGGATTCGAACCACCATCCTTATGCATGCAAGGCAAATGCCCTACCTCCATGCTACTCTCCAGCCCCGCTATTTCCCCAACTTTTGCTGTGCCTATGTAAATATTTGCCAACCCCCTGTTTTCGCTTTTTATCTTTCAAATAGGAGTTCCCGCCTTTTTCATAGAACCTTGGGACATGGATTGCTTGTTTTACCTCATATTTGTATTTATTTTTGTTTGTTTGTTTGGTTTTTGGTCCATACTCAATGACGCTCAGGGGTTACTCCTGGCTCTGCACACAGAAATCACTCCTGGCTTGGGGGACCATATGGGATGCTGGGGGATCGAACTGCGGTCTGTCCTAGACTAGCACCGGCAAGTCTTATCGCTTCGCACCACCGCTTTGGCCCCTATATTTGCATTTTTATATAAACTTAAGAAGAAATGATAAAAAAAAAACAATGGAAACAAAGAACATGAGTCCTGACCTTCAGGAAGAAGAATTTCACTTGAGCGAGTTAGGGTTTAGGACAGAGAGGGGACACCATCTATGGTGGAGGGAAGTAGGCAAAAGAAGAAGGAAGTGGTGCTGAAAGCCACAGTGTAGAAGCATTCATGTATAAATACAAACTATATGTTAAATATATATTTATATACATATAAAATATATAAGGACTCTAGTGACCGGATGAGTGTTGAAACAGTGCATGCCTAAAACCTGTCATGAAAATCTGGTAATTTCATGAGGACTAAACTTAAAATTTTTAAATTAAAAAATTAATGACAAGGTAGAACAAGTTATTGAGAGTAGCTAATATATTCTGTGGGGTGGGAGGACTTGGACAATAGTCCAGAGGGTTGGTAAGTTGCCTTGCATGTGATCTACCTAGTTTCAATCCCCAGCATCTTATATGGTGCCCAAGTACTGCCAGAAATAATTCCTGAGGGCAGAGCCAGGAGTAACCCTGACCATCACCAAGTGTGGTCCAAAAACAAAAACGAACAACAACAACAACAAAAAAAATTCTATAAGATCCCATAGGGGTCTGGCTCAGTTGTAGAGTACATGCCTCACATTCATGATGCCCAGAATTAATTGATTCATTCGTTTTATTTTATAAGAAAAATCAATAGAAAAAGCACTGAAAATGAAAATGAAAAGGTCAGAGTCAGAGCAATTTAGAGAAGACAGTTGTTACAGATGACAAACAATTGAGGTAAAGCATACAAATGAGTTTCATACAGAAAAGGAAAAAAACACTTCATAAAAATCATGCGTTACATAAAAGGAAAAAACAGAATGTGAACACTGGAATACTGCATAAAGCAATGCAAACATAGCATTAAGAAAAGCTGAAAAATCTAAATAAATTCTATCAATATGTCCCATTTAAAGAACTAAAGGAGTTACAGAGGTTTCTAGCCAAGAATCCAAGATTTACAAAAGGAAAAATAACATAGTCCTCAATTTCTTCCCACTGACATTTGACACCATAAGGTCAAAATTAATCTTAAATTTTCAAGGAAATAAAAGCATCATTTAAGAATATGATGGGCCCCAGATATTTTATTCTTATTTATTTGGAAATTATAAGATCCAGGAGTATTTTTTAAATTGTTTTTCTTTTAAATAATATCTTTATTTAAGTGCCATGATTACAAACATATTTGTAGTTGGGTATCAGTCATAAAACAATCCCCGTCTTCACCAGTGCAACATTCCCACCACCAATGCCCCCATCTCCTTTCCCATCCCCTGCCTGTATTCGAGACAGGCATTGTACTTCTTTCAATTATTAACATTGTCATGATAGTTTTTAGTGTAATTATTTCTCTAACTGCACTCACCACTCTGTGGTAAGCTTCATAGCGTGAGCTGGTCCTTTCAGCCCTCATCTCTATTGTCTCTGGGCATTATTACAATGATGTCTTTTATTTTTCTTAAAACCCATAGATGAGTCTATAAATTGTTAATAGTATGATCCAGACAGCCAAACCTTAACTCAAAATTAAAAGCCAGGGGACTATGAGGCCAGAGCGGTGGCACAGGGTGTAAGGTGTCTGTCTGCCTTATTCGCACTAGACTAGGACAGACCACAGTTCGATCCCCAGTGTCCCATATGGTCCCCCAAGTCGGGAGCGATTTCTGAGCACAGAGCCAGGAGTAACCCCTGAGCATCACTGGGCATGGCCCAAAAACAAACAAACAAACAAAAGCTAGGGGACTAGAGCAATAATACAGAGCATAAGGTATTTGTCTTGCATACAATCAACCCAGGTTTGATCCCCAGCATCCCACATGGCCTCCAGAGCTTGCCAGGAGTGTAGAGTTAGAAGTAACCCCCTGCACACTTTTGGATGTGGCCTAAAACCAACAAAAAATGTTTTTAAGTCAGGAATAAAATAATCTCTTAAAATAAAGAGCAAGAACTGAATCTAGGATCATTTTCAGTATAAAACTAAGTAACAGGCTGGAGCAATAGCACAGCAGTAGGGCATTTGCCTCGAATGCAGCCAATCTGAGAGGGACCCAATTCAATCCCCAGCATCCCATATGGTACCCTGAATATGTCAGGAGCAAATTCTGAGCACAGAGCCAGGAGTAACCCCTGAGTGCTACAGGGTGTGACCCCAAAACACCAAATAATAATAATAAATAAAAATAAGTGTCAATAACTGTTAAATACTTTTAAGTCAAAATGAAAATTCCATAATTCCTAAAATTAAACCTATGTTATGTAAAATAGATAGTAAAAATAGATTATAATGGGCTGTGAGAAAAATCTCAGATAATAACAAAATTAGGGTAAGGAAGAAATTGTGATATTCCAAGGGACAGAAGTGGGCAGGAACTGAAAGTAAAATACTCTTCAAAAATATACCAGGAAGATGCAAACGCAGAGAAGCCAAAATTCATGATATGAAAATGTTTTGAAACCAAAACTTATAGAATAGAATAAGGCACCACCCATCATGATAAAACATGGGGAAAATTGGCATAGTACTTTATAATACTTTGTAGTGTTATAAAAATACTTTATAGATAATGTAATATAACATCAAAAGATATGAACTAAAAACCATAGTTAATACAATATGAACTTAATAGAAATACAAGAGTAGGAAACTTTAACTTCCTTCAACTCATAGTCAAATTAAAATAACTAAGAATACAAAGATCTGAATCAGATCATTAATAAAACTGATCAAATATTAGCACATATGATTAGTAAAGTTCTAGAATGAGAACTGTAAATGTTTTTTATGGATTTATAATTAGTTTATACTTTTATGGAGTCTCAGGGGCTACCATCATAACTTTATTTGTGTATGATATTCACCAAAATTGTATGACCATTTCTCTATCCCAGCCTCCCCCCACTTTCCCTTAGACTAGTTAGCACCAAGTTTTTACCAAGTCTAGGAGCTAGTTTTCTTATTTTTTTTGCCAGTTTTTGGTTATTTATGTTCCAGGTAAAAGCAAAACTATCTGGTTAATCCTTATTTTTTTATTCCTTATTTATTTCACTCTACATAATCACAATCCAATTTACTCCATGAATAGTCTTTTCTTTTTGAATTCAAGTAGTAATTTGTGAAAAAAAAATCTTTTTTTGGTTTTTGGGTCACATTCCTGGCTCTATGTTCAGAAATTGCTCCTGGCAGGCTCAGGGGACCATATGGGATGCTGGGATTTGAACCACTGACCTTCTGTATGAGAGGCAAACGCCTTACCTCCATGCTATCTCTCGAGCCCTGGAAAAAAATCTATTGTAAGGCCAAGCCACAGAAGAATCTTAAATGCAAATTAAAATAAGGAGATGTCATCTCACACCAATGAGACTGGCACACAACAAAAAGAACAACAACAAATAAAAGTACAAGTATTGGTTATTGATTATAGATGTGGAGGAAAAGATATCCTTATTCATTGCTGGTGGGGATATCAACTGGCCAGCCTTTTGGGAAAACAATATGAACATTTCTCAGAAATACTAGGAATCCAGCTTTTATATGACCCAGTAACTCCAAGTAACTTAATGATATCTACACCTGGAGACCAAAAACTCTAATCAAAAATGAAATTTGCTCTCCTTTGTTCATTGTAGTGCTATTCACAACAGCCAAAATCTGGAAACAACCTTAAGATGTCTAAGAAGAGATGACTGGATAAAAGAAACTCTGGTACATATACACAGGGGAATACTATCCAAATTTAAGAGAAACCCATGCAATTTGCTGCTATGTTAACAGCTCTGGACAGTATATTGCTAAGTGAAGTTAGTCAGATAGAGAGGGTCATATACAAAATGATTTCTTTCCTATGTGGGATATAAAGAAACACAGGGTCTAAAGAGATAGCACAGCGGTAGGGTGTTTGCCTTACAACCAGCCAAGCCAGGACTAATGTTGGTTCAAATCCCAGCATCCCAGATGGTCCCCTGTGCCTGCCAGGAGCCATTTTTGAGCACAGAGCCAGGAGTTACCCCTGAGTGCCACCAGGTATAGCCCAAAAACCAGGAAAAGAAAAAGGAAAAAAAAAAAGAAACATAGTATGAGAACAATAAATGCCCAATTACAAGAGAAACTAAGAACCAACTAAGAATCAATAAGAAGCTTACCATCATGGGGAGCTGGGCATGGGAGGGACATTGGAATAATAGTGAAGGGAAGCTGATTCTCTGGTAAAGGGTGTGGTGCTGAAATGTTTTTATTATGAATGTCTATCAACAACAGTCTTGTAAACCACAATGCCTAAAGTAAAATATGAAAAATAATAATAAATACATTTCTGAAAGTGTAGTATGATTCATAAGTCTTACTCTGTCGACAAAACCATAAATCAATAATAAGGGTCAAAAAGAAATCATGACATTACTATGCTCAACAACTCTTGCTTCAAGGAAGAAATCTACTTTAACAGCTAACGTTGTATTCTGAAGAACTCAATAGTTACATTACAAACAAGTGTTGGCTGGTACATCTACTGATGGCATCAATCATTGGCCACTAAACAGAAGGCCCAAAGTGCTGTGATTCTCAACTGCCATCATCCACCAAGCCCACAGAAATCCCACCAGTTTCTGAGAAAGCAGACAAATTAAAGATGCTAAAAACTAAAAACAAGAAAAAAATATCTAAAAATAGTAGGCAAAACATTTACACATCAATTATAGCAGCACATTTATAAACTACCATACTGTGTCCAAACAGGATTAGATCCAGGACTCCAAGGATGGTGTCCAATCTGGAAAAGTAGAAATATAATCCACAATATTAACTGCATGAAATTTAAAAAAGGGTATGATATTCTCCTTAGATGTCAACAAAAATGTCTTGGTAAAATACAATCACCATTTCTAGCAAAAGGAGCTTTATAGCATTGTTAATTATATAATCTAGATATTGAGATCTCTACAGAGATATATTTATAACAATAAACCATCACTTACTCAAAAGTCCCACTAATTTATCTGACAGTAAAAAAATAAGAGTGGGGCATCCACAAGTAAATATAGGGAGATTAAGTATTGTGTTGGGAAGGAGGCAGTGGCATATGAATGAATATGCTCTCTCAAAGGCAAAAAAAAAAAAAAACCTGAGAACTAATTTTTCACAAGAAGCATCATTGTATGGAGGACATTATGGGGGGGAACACCAGAACATGGGGGGAAGCTGACAGTAGTAGAAGGTGTGGTGATAGAAACCATACCATTATAATTTTGTCAATCACAGTGCCTAATATAAAAATTATTAAAGTAAGATTTTAAAAATTAATATGTTCTATAACTGCCTGCATAGGAAACCTAAAATAATAATTGGCAAACTATTAAAAATGATATAAAATAAGAATAATAATTCATTAATTCATAAGTACATACATTATAACTGCTCAGGAAAACAATCCATGGCAGAATATTTTTTGGATTTTGGACTACATTCAGCAGTGCTCAGGACTTACTTCTAGATCTGTACTTAGAGATAACTCCTGGCTTTGCTCAGAGCCATGTGCAAGGCAAGTGCCTTATTTATCCAGTCCTTCATTACAAAAAATTTAAATGATAATAATAGCTAATTTGTTTTTAGAACTTATTATGTGCCAGGGATAGCACTATCAAGTATGTTCTATTTTTATCCTTGGAGTCAGAGCAATAGTATAGTGAGTACGGTGCTACCCTACCTGAACTGAACCTGAACCTGAACTCAAACTCTGGCACTCTATATGGTCTCCTGAACCATGCCAGGGATGATACCTGAGTACAGAGCTAGGAATAGGCCTGGTGTACTGCAGTGTATGGCCCCACAAAAATTGAAATGAAGGTCAGATGGTGTTGAAAGGGACACTGTCATGTTGGAATATTATATGCATAAAACCTTATCATTAACAGTATTGGAAATTACAATGGCTAAATATTTTAAATAGGGGCCGGGCGGTGGCGCTCGAGGTAAGGTGCCTGCCTTACCTGCGCTAGCCTAGGAGACGGACCGCGGTTCGATCCCCCGGCGTCCCATATGGTCCCCCAAGCCAGGAGCGACTTCTGAGCGCATAGCCAGGAGTAACCCCTGAGCGTCACCGGGTGTGGCCCAAAAACCAAAAAAAAAAAAAAAATATTTTAAATAAAGCAAAAAAAACAAAGGGGTCAGAGAGTTAGCTCAATGTACTAAGTAGATGCTTTGCTTGCAGATCAGGGTTTGATTCTTGTACCCCTATGGACTTCTAGAAATTCCTGAGCATAGAATCAGAAATAGCTCCTGAGCACTGCCAAGCATGGCTGTCCCACACCAAAAACAACCCAAAAATGAAGATACTATGACTCAGAGAAGCACCTTTCCTCAGTCATACAGCCCATGAGTGGCAAAGCAGGATAGATGCAGAAATCCCACTTCAAAATTTATTGATTACCATGAGTGACTGCTCCCTCCACAGTGCTTCACAGAGATGGATATAGATAGTTTCCAAAACAATCGTGTGGAAGACTTATTACCCAAAAGTAACAAAAGCAAGAAAATGTGAGAGAAAGAAAATGAGAAATGTGCAAAACCTACAGTGCAGGAAAATATTAAAAACTAATGCCAAGATAAGCCCTGAGCTCATGCAGGTCTGTATCAAAAATCAAAACCAAACAAACAAGCAAGCAAGCAACTACTTAGGAACACAAAAATATAAATAAAAAAAGTCTGCATAAAAACCGTAAGATATCTTCTTCTGATTAGAATATAGCATCATAAAAATGTAAGTTCTAAAAATAATTTCATTCTGGTGCTAGAGAGATAGTACAGTGGGTAGGATGTTTACCTTGCAAGCTGGCCCAGGTTCAATCTCCAGCACCCCAGATGGTTCCCAAGGACCTTCAGAACTAATTCTTGAATGCAGAGCCCCGAATAACCCCTGACCAGCTTTGGCTGTGTCTGAAAAACTAACTAACTAACTAACTAGCTAACTAACTAACTAACTAACTAAATAAATAGATAAATAAATAATTTAATTCATATTATTAAAACCTCAAAACTATATGTGGATGTCTTAATAAATTTTTTATTTTTCCAAGAAAACAAATATATAAAGTAGTAAAAGCCCTTTGACAATCATAGTCAAGGGAAGATTTTCCTTACCAAGTATTAAATTGTATTATGAACTACAGTCATCAATCATGTAGCATACTGCCTATAAAGTTTAGGCAAATTAGTGAAATAGAATGGAAATTTCAAATTAGACCTATTATTGAAGCTTAATTTATAATAATGGAAACATTTCATGTCAGAAGAATATGGAAATTACACTAAAAGGTTTTGGTATAACAGGCTAGTCTTGAGTATGGTGGAGAACATTTTAAAAGTCCTCCTAATACCAAAATATTCTAGAGAATGATGATAGATACTTTTAAATAGCTACAATGCTAGGAAAAATATCTTTCTATATTAAAATATTTATAAAATTAAGAACTAGAAGCCAGGAAAAAAGGTTAATTTACCATGTAAAAATATTTTATTTTTGGTTTTTGGGTCACATCTGGCAGCGCTCAGAGGTTACTCCTGACTCTATGCTCAGAAATTGCTTCTGGCAGGATTGTGGGACCACATGGGATGCCGTTCTTCTGCATGCAAGGCAAACACCCTACCTCATGCTATCTCTCTGGCCCCATAAAAATATTTTTGTAAAACTTTTTATGGTGATAAATCACAAATAGAATCAAAAGAGAAATGATAGCATGATGGGGCCGGCGAGGTGGTGCTAGAGGTAAGGCATCTGACTTGCAAGCGCTAGCCTAGGATGGACTATGGTTTGATCCCCTGGCGTTCCATATGGACCCCCCAAGCCAGGGACAATTTCTGAGTGCATAGCCAGGAGTAACCCCTGAGCATCAAACGGATGTTGCCCCCCCCTAAAAAAATAGAGAAATGATAGCATGAGTCAAGGTTTGTACTATACAAATAACACTTTTACATTACTTTCACATTAATGACCTTCATAGGAGAAAAAAATGGAGAAACTAAACAAAATAAGCTATTTAAATAAGCAATGGTTAAAAAGATACTTCACTCCAATGATGACTAGAGTTTAAATTCTAGTATAGCATCTCTTTCAACTATAAAATGAATAAATTCAGCCACTGAAAAGCATGGGACAGAGCAGAAGCAAATGAGTAGCCAAGGATGGAGGTCAATGGAGAGGGAGCTACACGACAGTCCAACGCCCTTTGGTTGATGGAGCTGAAGCCTGGTGGTGACAGAATCTGGGAAGACACCAGGAGTGAGCTGACAGTAGTCAAAATGCAAGATGGAGAGATGTGTGCTGAGCTGCACAGAGTTAACTAACAGTAAGGTTGGGAGATGGCACAGCTCCACAAGCAGATTCCTCAACTGAGAAAAAACAGAAAAGGAAAGGAAAGGAAAGGAAAGGAAAGGAAAGGAAAGGAAAGGAAAGGAAAGGAAAGGAAAGGAAAGGAAAGGAAAGGAAAGGAAAGGAAAGGAAAGGAAAGGAAAGGAAAGGAAAGGAAAGGAAAGGAAAGGAAAGGAAAGGAAAGGAAAGGAAAGGAAAGGAAAGGAAAGGAAAGGAAAGGAAAGGAAAGGAAAGGAAAGGAAAGGAAAGGAAAGGAAAGGAAAGGAAAGGAAAGGAAAGGAAAGGAGAGGAAAGGAGAGGAAAGGAGAGGAAAGGAGAGGAAAGGAGAGGAAAGGAGAGGAAAGGAGAGGAAAGGAGAGGAAAGGAGAGGAAAGGAGAGGAAAGGAGAGGAAAGGAGAGGAAAGGAGAGAAGAGAAAAGAAAAGAAAAGAAAAAACTATTGAGAATAAAAGCCAAGAATCTCACTGCTGGGGCTAGAGCAAATGTACTGAGGGTAGGATGCCTGCCTAGCACATGCCAATCTGATTTGATCCCCTACACTCCATATGGTCCTCAAGACCTGCCAGAGCAGAGCCAGGAGTAAGTCCCTGCACACCACTGGGTATGACCCAAAATCCAAAACAAAACAAAAAATAATTTCACTGCCTAAGAAAATATTTACAAATACAAACAGAAAAATTAGAGGACAGAGAAAGTACAGTGAGTAAGGCACTTGCCTTGCACATCGCTGACCCCAGTTCGATCCCCAGCATCCCATATGGTTCCCTGAGGATAGCCAGTAATGATTCTTGAGTTCAGAGCATCACAGGGTGTGATGTTTGGGGTGTGGCCCCAAAACAAAACAAACAAATGATAAATATCCTCCACTAAAATGAAGCAGGATTAATCAAAGAAGTTCCAAGGCTGAGGCAGAAAAAAATGCAAAGTGAAAAGATAAACCTAAATAATCTCATTGTTCAAAAAAGTAAAGAAAGACTCAATGAGCAGAATCATATCAGAAGGACATGTGTCCACTGTGTCCCTGAGCACGATTCACCAGCCAACTCTGGGACAATGTGAGCACTAAATAGTGTCTGAAATGGATTAGAACCTCAAAATACATTGGGGTGACAGAAATAAATGGGAGAGACGAGTCTACCAGCTGAAAACTCTGAGATATGCTTAGAATGGAGCAGGCAGACTCCCCCCCCCACTTTCACTCCTCCCACCATTCAATCCAGAAGCCCCCTCCCATACCTGCCATCTTGCCATCAGAGAAACAGCCCAGCTTCACAATTAACCTCAGAAAGAACATGATGTCACTAAATCTTCCCTGGCAGACTTTCCAGGCTGACAACTCTGGAGCCTTCTCGTAATAAGGGCAGGCAGAATACCCTTTCTGCCTGATGGCACTGTAGCCCACTGCCACGCCCAATCCCCTCTGACATAGAAAGGGTCCAGTTCATAATTGAACCTCATCAAACTGCCAAGCTGCCAAATCATTCCAGTGATATATTGCTCCTGGATACCTCCAAATTTCATGAAACTGTCAGCCCAGTAGGATCGCAGAAAATTTGATGGGGAAGTTGCACAGAAGACTACCAAGCTCAAGCCGAAACAATAACACAGAAAGTTCAACTGGCATCAACCAGCAAAGGAAATCCTCAGAAAATGACTTTAGTTCATCATTGTAAGATATAAAAATTATCACAAATTCACTTTTATTTAACTAAGTTCTGATCATTCCATTTGCCTTTTGTCATGACAAACAATATGAAGTACATTTCTTTGTGCCTGCAAGGAGGCAGGCTGGGATGGTGGATGGGAGACTGGGGACATTGGTGGTGGGAAGGTCACACTGGTGGTAGGATTATTGCTGGAACATAGAATGTTTGAAACAACTTTATTACAACTTGGTAACTTACAGTGTTATAATAATAAAAATAAAATAGAAAAAGAAATAAGTGGGAGAAAGTAAAAATCCCTTGACAATAGGAGGTCAGCTAATAAGAGTGAAAGAAAATGATGTGAATAGAAAATACCCATTTGCTCTTAGGCCAAGTGAATTCCTTTTCAAATGACCCCAATATTTACTGTGCCAGGGCAGGAGGGAAAAAACAAAAAAACAAAAAGCACAAAACATTGTTTATTTTTTATATACTATTTTTATCTTCATTTATTATTATTATTATTATTATTATTATTATTATTTTATTTACCTATCTATTTTTGGTTGATTTCTCAGTTTGGGTGTGGTTATTGAAGTTGTTGTCCTCAGTTATACTTATTTTTTTCTCTTCCTTTCTTTTCTTTCTTTATGTCCTATGCCATGTTATTTCATGTTATTTCAAGACCATGGTGGGGTTTTTTTTGTGTTTTTTTTTTGTTTGTTTTTGTTGGGTTTTTTTTGTAGTGCTTATCGTTATTGTTAGAGTCCTCACTGGATATTTGACATTTCTTTTTGTACTGGTGGAGTGTTTCACCTTCTTTTTCTCCTTCATCTCTCAAATCAATGATGAGAGCCTCCAGAAGGATTCTGCCCATTTTCGGCGTATTAGACTTTTACCCCAGTTTATTACTTTTCTCTTCTTCAAACAAAACCACGCAACTTGAACTAGCTAGTCCTGCCTCCCAGTTAGAGGGGGAAATAAGGGAGGCACCAAGACCAAACAGGTGCAAGACTACTAAGTAGTAGTCTAGATACAGAGGGGACTACATATTCTGGCAGCCCTGGGGGTGAGGGAAGAGGATATGGGAGGTAGGACAAAAGCGGAGGTGTCGGGAGGACAATTTGGTGATGGGAATCCCCCCCTGATTTTATGTAAATATGTACCTAAAATATTATTGTCAACAATATGTAAGCCACTATGATCAAAATAAAAATTATATTAAAAAAAAAGAAAATACCCATTTGGCCACAGTTGCTCTGATGATTGATTCAACAGCTAAAGCCCATTGAAGAAAAGAATATCAGCATCTCAGAAAGCCTTCCCATATAGCATTCCAATAAATGCTATGAATGAATGGAAAGGTGAGTAAAGATAGAGAAACCTTACTGGTGGTGGCATTAGTGCTGAAATATTATATGCCTAAAATTCAGCTATAAATACCTGGAGATCATGGTACTTAAACTAAACAAAAGATTTTTAGAAATGAAGATAAAGAAACCTAAGCTAGAACAATAGTATAGCAAGTAGGGGTCTTGTTTTACATATGGCAACCCGGGTTTGATTTCTGGCACCCAAGATGGTCCCCTGAGCTCTACCAAGTATGATCCAGGAGTAAGCCCTGAACATCATCAGGTGTGCCCTTGCCCAAGAAAAGGGGAGAGAGAGAGAGAGAGAGAGAGAGAGAGAGAGAGAGAGAGAGAGAGAGAGAGAGAGAGAGAGAGAGAGAGACAGAGACAGAGACAGAGAGAGACAGAGACAGAGACAGAGAGAGAGACAGAGACAGAGACAGAGAGACAGACAGAGACAGACAGACAGAGAAAGACAGACAGAGACAGACAGAGACAGACAGACAGACCAAGGTTCTGCTAAAATGAATAACTATCACAGACCTGGCACAAAGAGAGAGCCCCACATCATTTCTGTAGTCTTCCCCCTATAAAGGATGCCTGAATCTAGAATCAAGAAGGAGGCCAGAGAGAAAGGCCAATTTACTAAGCACATGCTCTGTCTGAGGGGATGTCTGGGTTTGATCCTGGGCATAACATGGTCACCCAAAACACAGCCAGGAGAGGTCCCTAAACACAGATCTGGAAGTATCCAGGTGTGGTCTTCAAACAAGCAAACAAACAAGCAGAATTAAAAAACATCAGGTAGATCTTGGTTGCAGCTCAGCTTAGACTGGGATCCAAAAACTAAGGCCTCCAGGACACGAACAGCCCACCTAGGACATTTATCCAGCCATTCTGAATGTTTTCTTTTTTTGTTTGTTTGTCTGTTTTACTCTGGATGTTTTTTTTGCCACCACTGCAGCCAACTCATCCTGGGCTACAGTTTGCATGTATGGAATGTGGCCACACCTTCAACTCCCTCCTTCTCTCTGTCTCTCAATTCCTCCTCTCAGTCCAGTGGCTACTATTGTTCATAGTTTTGTTTTGTTTTGTTTTTTCTATTATAGTCCAGTCCTCCAACAGTTTGAGGGTCAGTGTTTAAAAAGTTTGAAGACCTTTGGCCTAGACTATGGAAGGCCTGTCTTCTTTCCAACTACTGAGAACTCAAAAAGCAGGGAAACAAGGAGAAACTATTCCAAACGGATGGAAACAGAGGTGCATGAGAATTACATGCAATACATAGTCTTAGCCAAGATCCTGAAACAGAAGCTAAAGGAAAGGTATATAGTTGGGCAGTTGATTGCAGTCGAGATTGTAGATTGGATAGTGGTCTTAGTACCAAACTCAGGTTCTTGATTTGACAAGTTGCATGAAGGTCATAGAGCAATATGAGCTTGGGTTGAGTGGTACACACTGCAGTGTTTAGAGATGACGGCATATTATGTCTGCAGCTTACCCTCCAAAGGCATTCTTTCAGAAAAAGAAGCAAGCAGCAAGAGAGCACAAACATGATAAAATGCCAACACTTTGGGAATCTGGGTGAGAGGTACAGAGGGGTTCTTTGTATTGCTTGAGCAATTTGTAAGTTTGAAAATTTAAAACACATTGTTGTTTTACATACTCAGGGTGAGTGAAGGAATTGAGAAACAGAATCTCTGATGGAAGAATTGCATTTTAAAAGGAATTTATTATAGAAAGGGCAATCTGGCAATTTCAACATATGCCTTTCCCTGAGTCTGAAAAATGCAGTAAGAAAATATAAGGCTATTCAGTACAGAGCAGATATAAGCTAGTAAAATTGGAAGCGACTCAAAGTCCAAGTACCCAATAGTGGTTAGTAAAAAAAAAAAAAATTAATCCCATGCACACAATTTAATTCTCAGCCACACCAAAACAGGGGACTGTTGTTCAGTGGAGAAACATTAAAAAGGTGTTTATTCTAGCATTTTGAATTTTATTTATTTATTCATTCACTTGGTTATTAGTTCAGCAAATATTTATTGAATGCTATTATGTAAAAATCATTGGAGAATATATGAGATTTATAAAGATTAATAAAGCAGAGCCTCTCCCTCTCCAAACCTCAAATTCTAGTTGAGGAGACACCCTTATAGGCAAATATTTGTGATATGTTAAGACAATTTTCAGAGCATGCTATTTGGAAGAAAAGAACTATGCTCACAGGCATGATGAGTACAAAAAACATGAATGGGGATGGGAGATTCTCTCTGGGGAATTAGCTAAAGTGGGGAAAATTCCCCTTTCTTAGTGTTTTGAAATTTTTACCAAGAGTATGTATGGCTCCAATCATCCATTTTGGGAGGGGAAGCAATAAAAATAGTCCTGACTAAGAAGAAATAAACAACAGTATGTTACCTGAACACAAAACAAGAGAAGACTGGTCTTCCTCACTAAGATCCCCAGGAAACTCTGCCCCAAGGGAAACTGACCTAAATTATTATTAATTGCAGTTACAGGCCTGGATGCTTTGCCATGCCTGCAATTTCCAAAAGCAAACAAACATCTTGTTCTCCCGATAATCCTGAACTGTTTATATTTGAGCTTCCTGAGAAAGGCTGTTTTGTGACTCACCCAGGCTGAGTGGAGGAAGGGAAGTTCACAGGTTTGTCTGCAACCACGACCTTTTAGTCATGGCAGGTACATACCGGCTATGTCACCTCTCCACAATGAGGGTGGGGGACAGACATCCTGGGTGCAAGCCTGCTCACTTCCAGTTTCATCATGGCAGGGATCTTTATGAAGGGGACAGTAGTGTGGGGGGGAAATATGACATTTTTATCTTCCCTTGTCTCTCACTGAATCTGAGCACTTTCTCTGCTTGTGAATGCCGACAACAAACCAGAGAAATCTGCAATGCCCATGGCTTTGTCCTGGGTGCAAGCCTGCTCACTTCCAGTTTCATCATGGCAGGGATCTTTATGAAGGGGACAGTAGTGTGGGGGGGAAATATGACATTTTTATCTTCCCTTGTCTCTCACTGAATCTGAGCACTTTCTCTGCTTGTGAATGCCGACAACAAACCAGAGAAATCTGCAATGCCCATGGCTTTGTCAGCAAGAGAAATCACAGATATTTTCCTATCACATTACTGTCACTGCAGTTATGGCAAAAGATGGTTTATGCTCATCACTCTTCAAAATTATGGTACTAATTAGCCCTGTCCCTTGCACTTGTTATTTAGTACATTAATAAAGAAACACATTTATTAGTCTATGCCCCCTCCCAAAAAAGTAGTTTCTAGCCTTTTGATCATTGCGTTTCAATGGAGTGAAAATCCTTTGTGAGCTCACGTTCTTCCATGTATACATTTAAAAGATTTGTCCAGAGAAATGGTACAGAGATGAGAAAGGTTTGGAATATTTGGCCTTGAGGATGGCAAGAGATTGAAGGTTTCTGGGAGACCTTACAGATTGCCCCCAAACTATCCTGCTACAGACTAAAAGTTTTTGTCCCCTAAGATGCATGTGTTGAAGCCTAGTTCCCAATGAGGTTGATTGGAGATGGGGGTTGGGGTGGGCAGGAATCAATTTTGGATGAGGTCAGTGGGGGGCGGGAGGAAGACCCCACTATGATGAGATCAGTGTCTTTATAGGGGATGAAGGATACAGAAATCTCATTGAACACAAAATCTACTAGCCTGTACCTGGGTGTTGACCTTGTCGACCTCCAGAAGCCTAAGATGTCAAGGGTCGCTATTGTCCTGTCTCAGGTCATTCTATTGCAGCTCAGGTGAACTGCAGTGACTCTAGAGTCTGTCTTTCACAATTTGCCATTGTTGACATCAAAATCTGAACTTTTGCTTTCTCTCCTAGACAAGCCTGCCACCCTTGGGCCCATCTGCCATCCAAGATACAGCCTCTGCTCCTCCTGCCTAATCCCTTTCTCAAGTCCCCTGTCATACCCTCCAGTTTCACATAATCCACAGACCCCACCATCTACATATGTTGGACACAGGAACCCACCAGATCTTCTCTTTTGTCTCCCAGATCTCTTTTGTCTCTCTTTTTTTTTTTTTGGTCTTTTTTTCTCTTTTGTCTCCCTGCTGTTATAATCCCTGATCTAAACCCATTTAGATGTATAGCCAATTTATAGATGGTGTTACTGAACACCCTGGGTCACACCTACACACATATTCCTACCCAGGCCCCGATGCTCACTGGGCAGGTTGTTCCCCCAAACTTCTCCTACCTGCCCTCCTTCTGCTCCCCATGAGTCTTGCTGCAGAAACCCTATGACAGACAATGCCTTACAATCATAAGCATGCACCATGTCACTCTGATCTACAAAGTGGGTGTGGTTTTAATAGGAAGGGGAGGGCAGGAGTGACATTTAAGGATTCAGCAGTCTTGCCCTCGTGTGGTTCTGGATGGTTCTTTCTGCTAGGAAAGAGGTTCACAGGAGACAAATAGGAAATCACCCATTTTATTCATTTTTCTTTAAATTTTTGAAGTTTTTTTTTGGGAGGGAACACCTGGCTATACTCAAGGGTTATTTCTGGCTCTATATTTAGGAATCACTCCTGATGGTGCTTGGGGGACCAAACAGGATGCCAGGGATTGAAGCTAAATCAGCCACATGCAAGCAAGAGCCTACCCTCTGTTATCTCTCCAGAGGGGCAATCCTTAATGTATCTTTCCCCCAACATCATTTCTGTGAATCAGAACCCACCCTCTTCTTCCTAAGCTCCCCCTCATGCCTCCTTATTATACCCTCTTTCATCTCCCTAGACCCTCCTAACCACAAGCATCCAGATATGTAAACACACAGGGGGAGAAAATAACTCAGCAGTAGCCTCAACTAGACAGACCCTCATGTCTTGCCCTTTGGCCAACAATCCTATTCCTAGAAATCTACCCACACAAACAAAAGCTAGTTGAATGGTTGAACATGCAGAAGGCTTGAATTTGATCCCTGGGTACCGTATTGTCTCCCAAGCATCAGTAGGAGAAACTTCCACACATAGCTGGAACAGCCCTTGAATAAAACCAGGTGTGACTCCTAAACAAAATAATCAAGATATTAGCTGTGGTCTTGTTAATAGAGAGAGCAGATCTAAACAAACCTAAGGGATCAGAGTGACAGTACAGCAGGAAGGGCATTTATCTTGAATGTGGCTGACCCAGGTTTGATCCCCATCATCCCAAATGGTCCACTGAACACTCCCAGAACCTGGAATAAACTCTGCAAGTCAGGTGTGCACCCCCCCCCAAGAACGAATGAAAAAAAATTCTAAGGCTCTTTCTCTTGAAAAGAAGTTGGTTTAACCATAGCAGGAGGTGGTTCTAGGATACACTCCCCAGGAATGGGGTGACCAAGGTATAAGTGACCCCAAGGACACTAGACCCTAGTACCTTGCCTCTCCCAAAAAAAGTGATGCTGGTTCTCTCCAGAAGAAGCAGAGAGGAAGTTCCTTCCCAGATGGATTAGAGGGTGCATTTGAAAAATGCACATTTCTCCAGTATGCCCTTGTTAGCCTCTTTCCCAGGCAGCCCATTTCATTGTTTGGGACTGCTTTTGTTTGCCTGCTGCAAATAAAGCAAATGAGTAGCAAGGAAAGACTATTCCAGTGTCTGGCCTCATTCTTCCCTCTCCTGCTGCCCTCTTTGATAGAAGGAACCACTGTGCTCACCCCTGTACCACCCCCTGAAAGCCCACACCTGTTCCTGAGCTTTGGGAGACTGTGGGGAAGTCACAAGGGAGGAGAAGTCAGGCACACTCCTTAGAGAGAAATTTCCAAGAAAATAGACTAAACAAACTCTAGTCCTTATCCCTGTGGAATTTTGTTCTGATAGGGGGCAGCAAATAAAGGCCACAGAGTGGAATACACAGGGAGTGATAAGTGTCACAGAGAAAGCAACATTCATGAGAGTGAGGGGGGTGGTCGGAAATGAGAAGCCAAGAGGAGGCTTTGCTTGGAAGCCAGTTGACTACCAGGGAAGGTCACTGGGCAAAGACAGAAAGTCAAGCAAGATGGGGCCAGAGCGATAGCACAGCAGTAGGGTGTTTGCCTTGCACATGGCCAATTCAGGATGGACCCCAATTCAATTCCCCGCATCCCATATGGTCCCCAAAGCTTTCCAGGAGTGATTTCTGATGCAGAGCTAGAAGTAACCCCTGAGTGCCACCAGGTGTGACCCAATCTCCCTCTCAAAAAATGTCAAGCAAAAACTAAGACCTGTCAATGAAGGTTTAGGGAACCATGGCAAAGACAAAGGGAACTGCAAGTGTGAGGGCTCAGAAACTTAAGAGAACATGTCACTGTGGGGAAATACTCAGAGGCTAATGGGAGAAGGAACAATGTTTGCAGAGGGCCCAGTGGTGAGAAATGAGTGTGGAATCATCTGGGGCTCTGTCAGGAGGGAGTCTTGAGTTCTAGCAAAAGAGGTTCAGGAAGGGAGAGCCCAAACAGACCAATGGGGTGGGTAGTTTACACGTCTAGATGAGGCAAGGAACTGGGTGTCTATCTGTACCCTGCAGCACTGTGGGTGACACCACCACAGGCTGAATGATTCAGCGCAACAGAAAATGCTCTCACATCTGGGGTGCAGAGAAGAGGGGGACTGCAGAGCTGGCTCTGCCTGGAGGTTTCTGGGGGAAAATCCATTCCTTCATCCCCAACTTCTGGGGGTTCCGGCTTTCCTTGACTAGAGCAGGCCTTGGCCAATCTCAGGGCTGCACCACTCTCTCTGCTTCCCTCTGTGCCTCAGCCTTGCTCTTAAGACACCTAGACTGGTACTTAGGGTTCACCCAGATAATCCAGGATCACGGCTCATTTCCAATCACCTGGCCAGGATCAGGATCCTAATGGAAGTGAGTAAGTTCCAGTGATGGGGCCTGTCTGTGGAGGGTCGGGGCTCAGCCTGTTCTGGCAGTAAGAAGCAGGAACAGAAGTGCTGGCCAAGCTCCTGCCAAACACCATGAAAACCTGACCCCATCACTAACCTTCCCCGATTCCCCTCCAAGGCCCTTTCCTCAGATTCCTCCAATGACCCCATCTCCCCAGTGCCCCAAGAAGGGATCTTAAGGGAGAGCCTTATGGCCACCCACATGCCAGGGACTCCAGCTCAGACTCTAACCCCGACTTACACCCAGTTTTACCTTCTACTGGAGGTCCATCAGGTATATACTCCTGTGTCCAGAATGTTCTTTAAACTTGCTCACTCTCGGGGCCAAGCGGTGGCGCTAGAGGTAAGGTGCCTGTCTTGCCTGCGCTAGCCTTGGATGGACCGCGGTTCGATCCCCCAGTGTCCCATATGGTCCCCCAAGCCAGGAGCGACTTCTGAGCACATAGCCAGGAGTAACCCCTGAGCGTCACCGGGTGTGACCCAAAAACCAAAAAAAAAAAAAAAAAAACTTGCTCACTCTCTCTGCACTGTCACAGCCCCACACAGCACAATCCAATCCATCTACTTGTAAGCAGGACCTTTCACACCATCCAAGGAGAGAATTGATCCTCCCAACCACACTTCCCACAGATAGTCTCCCTACCCCAGACTGCCCCAGAGAACCGTTAGGAAGCAAATCAGAATCCACATCACCCCATATAAAAGGCAGAGCTTTGGGGTCCTGAGTCTTCTCCATTCTGCCTCCTCTCTGCCCTTTCCCACTCATTTCTCTCTCTTCTTGTTACCCTCTCCCCCTCTTTGCTAGTCCTTGAACAGGACTTGCAGTGCCCTCGCTTCCTCAGGGCCTTTGCACAGGCTGATTGTCTTCCACATGCACATGTTCTTTCATCAGCTCATGAGCAATTCCCAAGATCCTGTAAAGCCCTTGCTCAGGAATCAGCTCCTCAAAAACGTTTCTTCTGACATTAAAAACACCATTGTTTAAAATGGAAAAGAAGGGAGAGAGATAGAGACAGAGAGAGAGAAGAAAATGTTCTGCCACAGAAGCAGGCAGTAGGGGGAACAAAAGGGTAGATGGGAGAGACACTGAGGATATTGGTAGTGGGAAATGTGTATTGGTTAAGGGTGTTGTACATTGTGTGACTGAAACTTAATCATCAACAACTGTAACTGTGGGGGAGGGATTGAATTGTGAACAACCTTGTAAACAATGATGTTTAAATAATTCTTTTAAAAAAATTGGGGCCAGACTGGTGGCGCTAAAGGTAAGGCATCTGCCTTGCAAGCGCTAGCCTAGGATGGACCGTGGTTCAATTCCCCGATGTCCCATATGGCCCCCCAAGCCAGGAGCCATTTCTGAGCGCATAGCCAGGAGGAACCCCTGGGCATCACCGGGTGTGGCCAAAAAAAATAAATGAATAAAAATAAAAATAAAAAAATCAAATAATGGAAAAGAAACCCTCCCCCAAAAATTAAAAAGAAAAGAAAACAGCCTGCTAGAAACTCCTCCCTCCTGTGTACCAAAGCCTCTGATAGCCCAGGCCTTTCCCAGCCTCCACACAGATCATTTGTTCATCTTTCTAGGCTTCCCTGCTTAGCCAGTCTCTCTAAGAGAAAAGGAATTTTTGTCTCTTGTTCCCTGGCTTCTTTTCTCTTGAGTCTTAAAACAGTGCCTGGCACATAGTAGGTACTCAGCTATGGTGTGTTGACAAATGAGGGAGCAAATCATAGGCTGCAGGGTCAAAGGAGAACAGGTGTTCGGGACAAATGCTACCTCTATGAAAACTGTGTCCAGGTGGGAGGCAGGTTGGGGTAATCAGAGAAACTCTCCCCTTTCTGACCTATTTAGGACAGACCTTTGAAAAAGACCTAGAAGAACAAAGGAGCCTAAAGCACGGACTCAGACTCTTCAGGGCCAGGACACATGGGTTCGAACCCATTCCTAACCCAGAGGCTCTCCTCCTGTCAAGCCTCAGTTTTCTCATTTATAAAGTGGGGTTACACACAAAGTCTAATACGGGGGTCCTGAACACATGAAATGAGCTGACATTGAGATCCAGGCAGCCGCGACCCTGCTCCTGTCTCCTCTCCGGGGCAGGACAAGTGAGAGGGGCGCCCAGAAGCCAGCAGGGACCTCAGGCCCCCCCCCCCTCCCCCGCCCCAGACCCCTCATATTCAGCCTTCAAACCCGACAGAAAGCTAACGCTATGAGCATCCTGCAGATGGCTCTGAAAGATGACTGGTGGCCCGGCACTCAGCAGCACTTGAGTCTGCTAATGGGCCCCTGACCCACTTTTGCAGCGAAATCATTACCGCCTATTTCAGCCTTGAAGACTTGGGCAGACTGCCAGAAAAAGCCTCCTCCAAAGGGAGGGGCTGGGCCCTGCGGGCTGCGACTGCGCAGGGAACTGGTGCTGCCAGGCTGGAGTTCCCCACCCCCCAACATGCCCACCAGGGAGGTGGGGCCTCATCCTGTGCAGATTGGGGACTCAATGTTGGGGCATAAGAGAAAGGGTGGCCAAGACTGTGCCCTCCTTCTTGCCTATGAGCTTCCAGCCAACACTTTGGGGGGCTGACCACAGGCCAGTGGCTTCTGAAAGCGATTGTCCAGACCACCTTGGGCTTGATGTTTAGCAATGCCTCTGCTAGGATGCACGGGTTTGAGTGTGCCGAGGCCACTCTGCGGGAGATTGAATGCCAAGAGGCAAAGAGGGAAGGCGGGGGTGGGGTGGAAGGAGAGTGACAGTCCACAGGCTGAATTCCCCAGATCCAGTCACCCTGCTTCTGTGGGCCTCAGTTTCCCCAGCTGCTTGATGAGGGTTCTGAGTAGATGACCCGGAAATGTGCCACCCAATGTGTGGCCATTCACACCGTGTATTCTGAAAGGGGAGCGGTAGCACAGCCCTCAACATCCCATATGGTCCCCCAGGCAACACCAGGAATATTTCCTGAGCGCAGAGCCAGGAGTAACCCTTGAATGCTGTTGGGTGTAGCCCAAAACCAAAAAAGAAAAATGACAGACCAAGGCCGTTAGCTCTAAGGGTTGGAGGGCAGGCTTTGCTTGGGGAAGACCCAGATTTTATCCCAGCACTGCAAGGTCTTCTGACCTAGGGTCCTCTGAGCACTTCTGAAGTAGTCCCCCACGTACACTAAGAGGACCTCCCCAATATTTTTTTATTTTTTATTTTTAATTATGAGAACAAAGATGCAAAGAAAGAGGACAAGGTAAAGTTACAGTGGAAGGACAATCACCCATAAACAGAATTCTCAGTAGTCCTATTGCTGACATCTTAACTTTGAACTTTCAGCCAAAGAGCATTAAGAAAAATAAAACAGAACCTATGTACAGTTGCTTTGTCCCTCAAGTCCCCAGATTGTAGTACATAATATTTCTTAGCAGCATACAAAGTAATCTAAAGACATAACACTTATGTAACTCCTTAAACATTAAAGGCAAAGTCTTTTTTACATTTCCATGCACATGCATATTAGTTTAAGTTAACCTCAAAAGTTTAAATGGTTTGTTTCTCTTAAGGATTAGAGTCAAAGGAGCACAGTAAAAATGGTGTTAGAGTGGCAATTATTATTTGCATAGGCCCACCAAAATATGAGGGACTCCCCAATATTTTAAGAACATTAAAATCTATTTGATTGTGAAGGAGAGGATAATACTTTAGGTCTATATGGTTAAGAAATAAATGGTATTAGAATTCACTTCACAGCTTCTTTGTGTTCTTTTGTTTATTTTGGTTTAAGACCACACACAGCTGTGTTCAGGGCTTACTCCTGGCTCTGTGCTCAGGGACTATGCTAAGTAGTTCTCTTAGTGGGCTCAGGGGAACCTTATGTGGTGTCAGGAATTGAACCTGGGTTAGCACATAGATAGGACATTTCCTACCCACTGTACTATCACTCTGGTTCCTCTTCGCTTTAGTGGGGCTGTAAGTTTTGGTTTTTGGCTTTTGGGCCACCCTAGCAGCACTTGGGGTTAATTCGAGGTGCTGGTGATGGTACCTGCAGATCCCACATGCAAAAGCTGCTCCCTAACCCAGGGATCAGCTCCTCCTCAATCCTAAAAGAAAATGCAATGAGTACTGTATTCTGTTGGACACCACTAGGAACTGTCTACATTTAGAAGGATATAGATGGAAATGAGTACACGGTGGGGAGAGGGTTAGCATGAAGTGTGTCTGTATGTCTGTGTGTTTGTGTGTATGTATCTGTAAATGTGTCTCTGTGTATGCATATATGTGTGCACTCAAGTGCTGGGTGTGGTGTGACTGTCAGGAGGTTGTGTGAGCATGACTGCATATGTATATTGTGTACACACAAATGGCTCTGTGAAAGCGTGCACAGGAGGAAATGTCTCAGAGCCCACAAACCACGTGAGCATGGTGCAGAAAGTTCCTTCACATCTGTTTCCATCAGTCTTCACAGAAACTTGCGAGCTAAGGTTTTCCAGAAAAGGAAAGTGAGAACCAGAGACAAGGGTGGGTCCAATGATAACTCCAGAGGAAGAAGATATATTGGAGTGCAGTGAAAGTGGACGACTGTTCTTTTCTGGTTGAAAGTCTTTAACCAGTTAGAACATACAATGAGGAAATGGAGATAAAGCTCACCACCGTCAGTCCCGACACCACAGGGCACCCCAAAGCTACTTTAACTAAATGGGGTTGCCCTTGCCTCTGTCCTCTCCTTTGCCTTTCACATCTACCCTGCTGGCTCCCTGTAGGGTCCTAGGGGAGCCACCTAGTCCATCTTTCAGCTCTAGCTTCTCTCATCCCCCAGCCCCACACCCCCAACCTCTCCTCTATTCTCCTAATCATTCTCCCTAGAGCCACTAGAGGGCGCTCTTCGAGTCACCCGTGAGATTTAGACATTGTCCCCAATAATAGGCTTGATGCTCCCAGTTCTCTTGCCAGACAAACAGCTCTAGTGAAGGCGTTCATCTCTCCTGTCTCAACCCTCATCAATTCTTCCCTTGAAATCTTTGCCCAAGTCCCACAGGCTTTGTTCGGCTCCCCAAAGACCACTACCGAAATAGTACACAGGCTGTTCCTTTCACCTGGATGCTTATCCCTGCCCTTGCTGCCTTGTTATCACTGACTCATCTTTCAGAGCTTAACTCAGTCATTTGCTTTAGGAAACTTCCCCTAATATACCAAGATGATGATGATGATGATGATGATGATGATGATGATGATGATGATGATGATGATGATAGGACCATTATTTCTAAGAGCTAATTCTGAGTTCTTACCACATATCCAGAACATTCTAAACACATTGCCTATAATATTTGGCTTAAACATCATAGCAAACCTCCATGGACTTCATGCTGTAAAGGTGCACACAAAAGTACAGAAAGGTCGAATCAGTGGCTCAAAAACACAGAAATTTGGCTCCTGAGCTCTCCCTCTTAGGACCACTACCATAGTCGATCTGCCTCTCCTTCCCACCATCATTCACCACTGACATCAACCTGCATTGGGGGCGCCTAGTGTCTCCCTGACTGTAGCGCTGGCATTATCCCTACAGAGATCTTACACTTATTTGCAAAATCTTGGCTGCCTGGCAGTTGACTACGTCCCCATTCTTACTAGTATTCTCCTGCCTTTCTTCCACAGCCAGGGACTGTTGACAGCTAGGAAGCAGGACAAAGAGATGGCGACATAGTTAGCGAGCATGATGGGATGATGGGAACTCACAGCTGATGCTTTGCAGACCACTCTCTGTGGCCATCTGATCATGGTCCATATTATAAGACACACCCCACACTCAGTTCCTAGGAAACTCAGGAACAAGCACCACTAACCTGACTTCTATTTCCTGGGAGGGGAAGAAGCCACAATGTGTCCTGACTAGATCTTACCAGGGCCAGCAGGAAACCTTTGTCAATTTGAAACCAAAACTCATACTGAACCAACAAGAAAGTGGCTTTCATTTTAGTCACAAAACTCCCTAACATCAGGCTGGAAGTGAGGGTGGGCATGTCGATGAATGCATAATTAAATACCCACCGACATCATAATATGAATTTTGTTCCCCAAATCAAACATGATTCATTATTGGAAGAGGCACTGGGAATTATATCATTGACTGAGTCTCTTTAGAGAAATAAAAAAAGAGAAGATGTCTCTTTTCAGTGTAATATTGGATTCAGATGGGAGAGATAAAGGCAAAGGGCTGAAGCATATGCCTAACCTGTGTAATCCATGAGTTTGATCCCTGACACCATTTGTCCTGCCTAATACTACAGGGCTGACCCAGAAGACCCCAGAACTTCTGGGCCCAAGCAATGGCTCATCACTGGGTCAGACCACTGAACCATCTGGCTGGCACACCTGGGCTGAATATGACCACAGGGCCCAGAACATTGCTGGGGAGTCCCTCCCTAAATATGTATACACACATAGAGTATTAAGCATAATTTTTTCAGACAGTCTTAAAATAGGAAACTGATCTAAATAATTACCACTTTTTAACAGACACTAATAAAAGACATGAGATGATTAAAAATCTTCACCGAGGTGGGAGAGTGTGTTTGCATGCGTTGGAAGGATGCTGGGCATACCCATGAGGGTCAGCAGTGGGGAAGGAAAGATCATAGAGGGCAAGTAGCAGTGCTGAATAGAACTGGTCACTCAAGAAAAAAAATGGGAATCACAAGACAGGTCTCATACCCCTCCAACCTCTTACATGAGGTGAAATCACAATGATAACCACCACTTCCTCACCTCTCTTGGATCACTCACATCCATACTGGATGTGGGATTGGTCCTAAATTCCCCTCATCTCTTCCAGGAAGACATTCTGCAGCACACCTTCAAAGCTCAACCTTATACTTAGCTCCTACCACATATTGGTATTCAAATGTCAGGCTGGAGCTTCTCGCCTCCCTGTCCTACAAGACTGTGACCTCCAGAGAATGCCTTGCTGGATCTTTCTATCCAATATAGGGAGATGATCACTCTCAACTCTTAGCCCTCACCTCCTGAAAAACTAGGACCACCACCCCCACCTCAAGCACAAGTCCAAGTCCAATAGGGGCCATAAGACAGAGGATAAGACAGAGGCACTGTTCAGAGCTAGATGGACATGAGACAAGTCACTCTACCCCAGAGGAGTTGGTACTCTTGCCTATCAAAGGTAAACACCCCCACTCTGGCCCAAGAGACTCACCAAACGCCCAGAAGTCAACCTCTGAAACTTCTTTCCTCTCCTAAAGCCACCCTGGGCTCAACACACACATGTACACACACACACAAACACACACACACACACCAACACCATCACCATCACTTTACTTGGCCCCCTATCCCCACCCTACTCCCCAACTTCTCTGCCTCTCAAGCCAAAGAGAGCAGATACAATGAGTAAATTTAGTTCATGTTAGATTTGCTTCATCCCCTACCTATGTCCCCTATGTCTATACCCAGGCCTAAAGTACCCTTGGCACTGCTGACCTGGTGAAACCAAACCCCCCTCAGTCTCAGTTGCTAACGTTTTCATGGTTTCTCCCCTCTGAGCCTTAGTGCATGCCTAGGGTACCTCCTGTCCTCCTGCTATAGCTAACTCCTTCCTGATCCCCAACCCTCAGCTCTCCTCAGGCCTCTGTATAGAAAGTTACCTGACCCAAGACCCTGGACTCTAGAAAATAGTTGCCTTTGCCCTAGTCACATGAGGCACTGTATGTGCTGCTAATGAATTGTTGGGTTGGTTACCCACAAGCTTTATCCTGATGCTTTCCAGGGCTTGATTCAGTGCGTAGTAGAGGGGGAAACAGAAAGGAAGGGAAGGAGGAAGGGAAGTAAGAAAGGAAAGAATGAAGGGAAGGAGAAAAGGAAAGAAAGGAGAGAAAGAAGGAAAAGAGGAATAGAAGAAGAGGAGAGGGAGGGTGGCTGCCCCCCCCCCGGTCATGCCTCTGTACTTCCAGAAGTCCTGGCAGCCACATGTCCACAATCCAGAAATTTCCACCATGTCGGTGCAAGCAGCCAATGCCATAGACCTATCTAACTAGGAAAAGAGGCCCAAGTATCAGAAAAACTCATGGACATACTAACCTTTCAGTTGCTCACACTGGGGCCCTTCAGGGGGCACCTACTAACCACACTCTTGCCATATGAGTCCATCATCAACCTAGCTCCACAAATCCTCAAATTCATGGACTGCACAGCCACATAAGCTATATCCCCATAATTTTATTACTGAGTTCCCAGTAGGAATACAGCAAATTAGATATAAAGTTATCATTCAAGCCATATAGCCTCAACAAACAGAATCTACAATGGGGGCCAGAGCAATAGCACAGTGGTGGGGCATTTGCCTTGCACATGGCCAACCTGGGACGGACCCAGTTCAATCTCCAGTATCCCATATGGTTCCCAAGCCTTCCAGGAGTGATTTCTGAGCATAGAGCCAAGAATAACCTCTGAGCACCACAAGGTATGGATCCCCCAAAAAAAGAAAAGAAAAGAAAAGCAAAAGAACCCACAACAGAACACTCAACCAAAAAGAAACAGCCTTCAGATAATGGCATAAGAACCCATTGCAAGGGCCCGGAGAGATAGCACAGCAGCGTTTGCCTTGCAAGCAGCCGATCCAGGACCAAAGGTGGTTGGTTCGAATCCCGGTGTCCCATATGGTCCCCCGTGCCTGCCAGGAGCTATTTCTGAGCAGACAGCCAGGAGTAACCCCTGAGCACCGCCGGGTGTGGCCCAAAACCATCCCCCCCCAAAAAAAAAGAACCCATTGCAAGACCAATGTTCCCAAATATTTTTTCATGCAGTTTTTTCTATATTTCTATTACCATTTAATTGTACCAAGCAATATTAAGTAGATTATTCATACGTGCTAGGTAATAGGCTTTTGAGGGGGTTGGGAAACTGATGACCAGGGCTGACAGAATGATACACTGGTGATGAGAATGGTATTAGAATATTTAATGCCAGAAATAGCTGTATTATTAACAATTCTGAAAACCAGTGTCCATAATAAACATAATTAAAAAAATACAAGAAGAAGGGAGAGAGGAAGAAGGAAGGAAGGGAGGAAAGAAGAATGGAAGGAAGTGAGAGTGATGTGTGCAGTGTGTGGAGAGAAAGTTCTTCTAATAACATGAAGTAGACTTGACAAGAACTGTCCACCAGGAAGGCCTCATATTTGCCCTCAGCCAACCCTTCCTCTACTAGCCCTTTCATCCAGGTGCCAGCCACTCTCAGCCATGCAGGAGCCCATCCAACCTTCAGCAAAGTTTGTTTCAAAAATAGCACAGCCTGGATCCTTACCTCACTGGTCGAGGATGTGACCAGGCAGACATACCTGTCTCTAATGTTCCCTGGGTAAATTCCTGAGCAAGAAATCATCCCAGCCTGAAGGAAGGCAACTGAGGGGGGAACACAAAGGAAATGCAGCTTGGTGCTGACCACCCTAAGGACCCACGCTAGGGCCTCCCTCGTCTCATCCCTTCATTCCCCCTGAGCTGGGAAAATTCTAGGACGCAGACTGTCTCTCGGTATTTAGAACCAATTACCAAGTTTCTGAGGATGTCTGGCTACCTCTCGGGATGCTCTGTGTCTTAATTAATTATGATCTGAAAGAGTTTGATGTTCCAGGAATAAAAAGGACATGAGGGAGCCCGTCCTATTTTAAGGAACATTAATTATTTAATGGACATTATTCGTAGAAAATTGGGACTAACTGTTCAATGTAAGTTTGAGGTTCAGAGCACCATGAATATTTTAACCCTAAATTCCATTCTTTCTCACCCATTATCAAGGAGAAACTGTAAGTCTTGCAGAAGAAAGAAGGTTATAGTCTGTGCTCTGCTGTAAACTTGCTTGTGACATCAGAGAAGTTGTTGGCCCTCTCTGGGCCTATTTCATCATCTAATGAGGTCTTTATTTTATTATCTCAAAGACAGCTTAGCATTGAGACTTTCTAGGTATAGCTGAATGTCACTGGCCCTAGAGTTATCTCTAAATACTGTAAATATCCCAACCACAGGCCAGAGGAATAGCACAGAGTAGGTGCTTGCCTTACTTGCACCAGGCTTGATCTTGGGTATCATATACGGTCCCCTGAACACTGCCAGGAATAATTCCTGAGTACAGATCCAGGAGTAATCCCACAGCACTGCTAGGTATGACCCAAAAACAATAAAAATTAAAAACAAGCTATTCCAACCTGGGTACCTCACTTGTAATGGTATCTGGTGGGACTAAGTAGGCTCCAGTGCTGCTTTCAGTAAAGCTCAGAGTAATCGGTCTCCAGAGGTCTGGGGATCAGCTCTGAAAGGACGGGGCCTGACTCTGGTACAGCCTACAGAAGAGACTGGGACATGAGAAAGATCCACTTTGACTACTATTGATATATCTGAAAGGGAATGTTAAATAGCATTTAAATGAACTGTTCCTGTCTTTGAGTTCATGTGGCTAACTCTGGGGACAAAAACATTAAAATGTGCTACAGCCCAAGAAATTCATTGTGAGCCTAGCTTCTTGAATTGTAGGCTCATGTAACATTTTAAGAAAATCTATCTTACTATACATGTTTATGCTTTATTTTCAACATAAACCTTAAAATGTTGGGTCCAGAGAGAGATCCAGAGGCAGGGCATTTGCCTTGAATGTTACCAACCAGGGCTCAATCTATGGCATCATTGATGGTCCCACAGCTTTCCAGGAGTCATCCTTGAGTACAGAGTCAGCTCTGAGCATCATCAGGTGTGCCCCAAAATGAAAACAAAGAAAAATATTAAAATGTTGTATTAAGGGGCCGGAGAGATAGCATGGAGGTAAGGCATTTGCCTTGCATGCAGAAGGACGATGGTTCGAATCCCAGCATCCTATATGGTCCCCCAAGCCTGCCAGGAACGATTTCTGAGCATAGCGCCAAGGAATAACCCCTGAGAGCGGCCGGATGTGACCCAAAAACCAAAATAATTGTATTGTATTAAAACAATATAGGGGCACCTCCCACCTTGAACATATGTCATGTGGCCCCAACTTAGACTCCATGTGATTAGACAGTGACCGTCCAATCCCAAGCCCTAGATCTCAGACATAGAACTGACACAGTTCTCCACAACAGCTCCAGAAACCAAACTCCCTCTGGGACATTCTTAATACTGCTCTGACACCAACATGCGCCAGTTTTGATATAACATCCTGACAATGAGGAAATGGCAACAACTTAATCTAAGAGCAGGTTGTCTTATCTCACCACCTAACAATAAGATGAAATCAGAAGACATCCTTTGATCTGTGCAAAAGTCAAGATCGCTAACTACGGCTGGTGCCCTTTTGCCGTTTCTCTTTTGGCCCGGCTTGGCTTCCTGGCTTTTGGATCTTTGGGCCGCATGGAGCCCAAAGGGAAGATGGCTAACAGGAGATAAGATGCAGGGCTAGCAAAATATAGCTGAATGCTTAAAAGGTTGACATAGGCCACACACCTGTGGTGGCTAGGGCATAAATAAAGATGATTCTTCCTGAAGGCTGCGTGTGAGTGAGTGATTTCACCTGGGCCTGGAACTCGCCGGCTGCATGGAGGTTGCAGAGCCATGTGGGCTGGATGGCATCATCCACCATCCAGCCTCATCGTTAATTATTTAACACAACATCTGGCGCTCCGAACTTTGACCTGAATCCTGGACCCAAGAAACCAGCAACAATGGTAACATTTCTGCTTTTCAGTTTAATTTTGGCTCTTGTCGGGTGCACTGAGCCCAAAACCCTGGGCCACGTGCAACCATTTTTAAAAATGGCCGACACCCCATCTGGGGGTTCAAAGGCCATTAAAACAAAAGAGGTGAAAGCTTGCACCACCTCTGGCCAAGGCCCAGAACTAAAACTTTGTTACAAAAACCAAAAACCTCGGCCTCTACAAAAACTTATTAAAAGCTTAAATTGGAAACGGAGGAGAAAAAAGACTGTATTTAAAGTGGACTGATTTTCTGAAAATGACCTTTGGCTTGAATTTGGATTTCGACTTTGGAAATTTCGAACTGAACTTTTAGTTTAAATCACTTGGAACTCTGAACATCCAAAGTGCTCCCAGAGGGGAAAAAAGGCAGCGGTGAAGCCCCTGCGGCAAAAAGCTCCAAGCGGCAAGCTCCAAGCAGCTCGGCTCGGCTGGGATATCGGCTGGAATCGGCTTGGCTGGGCTCAGTTTGGCCCGGAAAAGCGAAAAACCTGGAATCCTCGCTCCAGATCACAAACCGGCAGCGGAGCCTGGAACTACGGAAGAAAGCCACGTGGTAAGATCAGCGTGGGACAAAACATCTGAACTTTAAAAGTTTACAGAAGCCACGTGGTGAGATCAGCGTGGAACAAACCAGCATCTAAAATCTAAAAATTTACAAAAGCCACATGGTGAAATCAACATGGTGAGATCAGCGTGGGACAAATTAATCATTTAAACTGTGATTTTAGGTGTAGAAACTAAGCAAATAGTCATATATTTCACTCATAGTTGGTAATGGGATAAGTTTTAGCTAGTTAGTGGTTAAAAAATAAAAATAAAGGAAGGTAAAACAGCTTAGCCCAACTAAAACATCTAATTTCTAACCACCTGCATCTTTGTCTTAAGTCATTTTCTTTATAATTTAAATGTGTTTTGTTGTCTTTCAGAGTTAATATTTTCAATTGCAAAATGTTTTACTGTGTATTTTAATGTACTTAGCCTGTTTTTAAAATGTATGTTATGCATGTATGCTGAAGTACTTGTGTATAGAAAAAATATAGGAACAGTGAAGTTCCCCCAATATAGTTTAAAAATATAGGAACATGAAAGTTCCGAAATAGTGCTTGGTAAAAAAGCATTAATAGAATTTTAGGTTACAGGTGTAAAGTATATTTTGCAAATGATATGTTTTTGAAAAGGGCTGGTATATTAATTTTCACTTTATTACGTTGGCGCATGAAAATATTTAAAAAAGGGGGAAATGTGGTGTACCCCAAGACCCACTCATATCTGGGAGGAGTTTTGGGAACCGGATAATAGGTGTAACTACCTGCAAGACCTCCCATTTCTGGGAGGGGTCTGGAAAAGGATAGATAAACCTCTGAGCCAGGGGATTCGGGGCTGGTGCCCTTTTGCCGTTTCTCTTTTGGCCCGGCTTGGCTTCCTGGCTTTTGGATCTTTGGGCCGCATGGAGCCCAAAGGGAAGATGGCTAACAGGAGATAAGATGCAGGGCTAGCAAAATATAGCTGAATGCTTAAAAGGTTGACATAGGCCACACACCTGTGGTGGCTAGGGCATAAATAAAGATGATTCTTCCTGAAAAAAAAAAAAAAAAAAGATCGCTAACTACAGAAGACTGACTGTGACAACCATGACTGGGCAGAACTTATTCTGGGACCAATAAAAAAGCCCCTAGTCTAGGCTTTGGCCTATGATCTGTACAACAACCAAGGTCTCTAATTCCAGAGGTCTGACTGAGACAACTGCAACTGAGCAGAATTTCTGAAAACATAATAAAAGACTCTATCCTAGTCTTCATCCCAGGATGGGTGCAAAAACCAAGACCAACTACAGAAGACTGATTAAATCAACAGTGATGGAACAGAACTTCTAGAACTGTAAAGAAAGACTCCATTCTAGGCTCCATCTATGACCTGTGCAAATACCAACATCTCTATTTACAGAGCCCTGATTTTATCATCCACAACTTGTTGGCTACTGTAACTTGGCGGTGGCCACTTTTGCTAAACTCTCTGCCATTTTCCAGCCCTGCGTGCTGTTTGCTACTAACCCTTGGACCAGCAGGAAACAAGTAATAAAATTTTTCTTAGCCCAGGGGAAAGAGAAACCCAGCCTGGAATGAAGTCAGAATTCCCCAGTCCAAATTTTTGAGTTAATGAGGCACCTTTTATTGCCTTGTGCAAAACTGGGTTTTTACAAAATTATCCCTTAAGAACTTTGCCCCACCATACATCTGTTAAGAATCTAGGAATGTGGCAAAACCGACTTCCCAGGATCTGGCATAACCACCCCCTGCCCACATTTTTAGAGAATGGTGTTATGTTCCTGTTCCAACCTACCTGTCCTGTGTTTATACCTTATTTGGAATAATGAGATAAGTCTGTGCACTGAAAAGAGTGATTGACACGGCCTTTTGCCTGCCCCCTGTACCTTCTCTATTTAAGGAGATGCTGAACCCCATTAAACGCCTTTGAATGGAATTCCGCCTTAGGCCTTATTAATATTAACCTCTCAGATTTTTTACAGGTGTGGTTGCGATCTGAGCTTTGCAAAATAAAGATGCGGTTGTCCGTGAGCCTCTCGACTGATCCCCGCTGGCCGGGCCCCTTCGGGGGGGCTTGCAGGACCCCGCAACAACTGAGCAGAAAGTTTCCAGACACCACAAAAGGACCTCGGGGAGAGTAAAAGAGCATGTAGTTATTCCCATGACAGTATACTTTAAGGGCAGAGAAACCCTGTATCTCTTAGGCCAAGGGAATTTCCTTTCTAATCTCCCCAATATTTACTGTGCTATGCAAAAAAATAAGCACAAATTAAATTTTTGTTATTGTTGTTGTTTGTTTTTCATTTGTTTGGCTTTTTTGCTTTGTTTTGTTTTTATTTTGGGACTGTGGTTATTGTTTTGTTGTTGTCTTTATTGCTATGGTGCTTTTGGGGGGGGTTATTTGATTTTTTTTGTATTGTTGTTTTCTTCCTTTTTCTTTTTTTTTTTTTTTTTTTTTTTTGGTTTTTGGGCCACACCCGGTAACGCTCAGGGGTTACTCCTGGCTATGCGCTCAGAAGTTGCTCCTGGCTTGGGGGACCATATGGGACGCCGGGGGATCGAACTGTGGTCCGTCCAAGGCTAGCGCAGGCAAGGCAGGCACCTTACCTCTTGCGCCACCGCCCGGCCCCGTTTTCTTCCTTTTTCCCTTTCTTCTCTTAAATTGATATTTATAGCCTCTAGAAGAACTCCTCCCATTTTTTGCTTGTTTGATTTTTGCCCTTTTTTTCTTCCCTTTAAACAGAACCACATAACTTGAGCCATCTTGTTCTGCCTCATAAATTGAGGGGGAAATAATGGAGGGTACCAAGACCAAACAGTCGTATCAACATTGAGTAGAAATAAAAAATGATCAAACTTAAACACCAAATCCAAAGCCAATGACAACAGAATCAATACCCAATCAACAACAAGCTAAACACAGAGGGAACCACTTATACTAGCAGCCGGGGGTCAAAGGAGGGGGATATGGGATGCACGCTGGGAACAGGGGTGGAGGGAAGACAACATTGGTGGTGGGAATGCCCCTGATTCAATGTCACTATGTACCTAAAATAGTACTGTGAAATATTTGTAATCCACTTCAGTCAAAATAAAAATTATTTTTTAAAAATGTTGTATTAAAATATTGTAATTATTTTCTAATCAGTTCACTATAGTGATTCCACAAAGTGAAGTCATAATTCTTGTTCTTGTAATGTGAAGGACAAAAAAACATACAACTAAGCACTCTGCAGAGAATTTTCATGTTTGAATGACCTGAACAGAGAGAAGAAACCTGAATATCAAGCCTTTGTTGGAAGTCATCTCTCTCCATCCACACATCAGTTCATCGACTTATTCATTTGTTCATATATCCATTCACTCATTCGCCCATCTATTTATTCATTCATATATTTATTATAATATTCATTTATTTATTCATCCAACTGTTTATTTATCCACCCATTCATCTATCCATGCAACATATACTTGATGAGGGCTCACTATATGACGACACTGAAGACATAGATGATAAACTGAGTGACTTAGTCTCACTCCTATATTTGAAGCATACAAGTGTTTTTGAAAAGAAATCCACTAAAAAGATAACATGGGGTCAGAGCAACAGTAGGGAATTTGACTTGCATGCAACTGACCCAGATTCAATCCCCATCATCCCATATTGAAATCTCAAGCATTTCCAGGAGTGCTCCCTGAGCACAGAGTCAGGAATAAACTCTCAACACAGACAGGTATGGACCCAAACCTAAATTATAAAAAGATAACAGATTGTAAAAAAGACTACAGAGAGATGGGATAATCTCTGACATACGGAGCAGCAGTGTGGGAGGAGACCAAGTTAGGAACAGAGACCTCCCTGAAGAGTTGACAGAAAGGCTGAGACTTCTCACCTCGAGAGGCCAAAGGTGAAAAGTATCAGACAGGAAGAACTGTCAACACACTGCAAGGTTTCTCAATTATTTTCTGTCATGCCCCCCTACGAAGAAGAAAACATTTTGCACACCCCCCGCACTACTGTAAATAGTAGCTTTATTAAAAAAAAAAACTTTAACCTGAAAAACAAAAATATATAAAATAATTTGAGCTGATTTTTTAATCAGAGGTGATGTCTGGATTTATGGCTACAATGAGCACATTTTATAGCTTTTAGAAGTGGGGTTTGAAGCAGGACACAGCAACTCCCAGCTCCAGAGACATACAGAGACATAAACACGGGGCTTAGCTTGTTATGACAGTGTTTGCTGAGATCAAACATGTCCCCCATTACGGAACCTCTATTTTTTTATTATAATTTTTATTTTAGTCATAGTGGCTTACATATCGTTCACAGCAATATTTTAGGTACATATTAACATTCAATCAGGGGAATTTCCACCACCGAATTGTCCTCCCTCCACCTCCGCTCCTGTCCTGCCTCCCATAGCCTCCACCCTCACCCCCGGGGCTGCTAAAATGAGTGGTCCCCTCCATGCCTAGCTTACTACTTAGTGATCTTTCAACTGTTTGGTCAGGGTACCTCCATTATATCGTAGAAGGGGAGGCGGGACTAGATAGTTAAGGTTATTTGGTTTTGTTTGAAGAAGGAAAAAGTAAGAAAATGGGGTAAAAATCAAATATGCCGAAAATTGGCGGAGTCCTTCTAGAAGCTCTCATCCTTGGTTTGAGAGACGATGGGGAAAAAGAAGGTGGAACAGCACATCAGTATAAAAAGAAGTACCGAATAAAATATCCAGTGAGCACTACAGCAATAAAGATAGGCACCACATACTTGCCATGGACTTGAGATAAAAAGCATGACAAAGCACAAAACGGGAGAAAAGAATAAATAAATAAATAAATAAATAAATAAATAAATAAATAAATAAATAAATAAATAAATAAAAATGAAGACAACCAGTTCAATATCCACACCAAATCAAAGAAATCAACAAAATCTAGATAGATAAAAAAAAAGGATTATTTTGTGCTTTTCGTCTCTCTTTTTTTTGTTTGTTTGTTTGTTTGTTTGTTTTGTTTTTATTTTTGGGCCACACCCGGTAATGCTCAGGGGTTACTCCTGGCTATGTGCTCAGAAGTTGCTCCTGGCTTGGGGGACCATATGGGACAAGGCAAGCACCTTACCTTTAGCGCCACCGCCCGGCCCCTATTTTTTTTTTTTTCCCCTCTTGCATAGGCACAGTAAACATTGGAGTCATTCAAAAAAGAATTCCCTTGGTCTAAGAGATATAGGGTTTCTCCACCCTTGGAGTATATTGTCATGGGATTAACTATAGACTCCTTTCTATAGACTCCTTTCTATATAACTATAGACTCCTTTCTAGTTCATTTACTCTCCCGTTGGTGCTTTTGTGGTGTATGGGAGACTTCTGCTCCATCCTGGGTGGTAAAATCAGGTCTCTGTATCTAGAGATCTCCGTCTCTGCACATGTCAAGGATGGAATTTATGGTGAAGATGGAGCCTCTATTTGAGAACCACTGACACACTGACTGGGAACCCAAAGCAACTCCTTGTCCAACATTCCTCCCAAGCCAGATCATGTGAAGATCTTTTTCCACACACATAAACTATGTCACAAATCTGAGACATTTCTGTGCTGCTCACCCACACTATATTTCTCAGGTAAAAGGCAAATGAGTGGAGTAGATTAACATGCTCTGGTCTAGGGCACCTTCCCAGACTCTGTCAAGAGCCTGGAGGGGACAGGGTGTGAGGATAGGGAGAAAGAAGAGGGTGGGGAATCTTGTGGTAAGAGTGAATTTAGGCAAGTGTGGACTCCTGAGGGAGCCCTTTGAAAACTCTGCAGGATACTGAACATTCCTAATCTTCATAATCCTGTGGACAGGGCTAAAGTGACACTAACAATGATGCCTCTTTAGGGAACAGACCATGGGCACAGAGGCAGTCATATTCCAGTGTACCCCAGAGCTCAAAGATTTCACAAAGACAAGAGGGGTGGAAGGGATATCATCAGTACAGAGGTGCTAGCATAGGTGTAGCAGGAAGATGGGTATATTCGGGCATGTCAGGAGTTGGAGGGAAACACAGTGTTGTAGGTTCAAGGAGATGAACATTGAAGCGTGCCTCAAAGCTAAGAAGGAATGTAGGGAACAGAAGAGATAAACATGAGCCTGTCTCCCCATTTCCCTCCCGACTTCAAAGGGAGGGTCTGGGGCAGGGGCTGCGACCTTCCGGCCTTCTGGCTCGGGAAGGATCTCTTTCCTTCCTGGGAGCCGAGCCGGGAGTCCTGCCAGCATGGCGTCTGGCAGCCCTCCGCCATGCCAAAGGCTGCTTTAACCAGGCCTAGGAAGGGGTGCGGGACATGGGTCACACCAGCACTCTCTACCTCCTTCCTCTGGTACTCCGGGGCTTTGCCTGGCCACATGGCTGGGCAAGCCACCGAGGTGGGTCCCTTGGAGGAGTTTATTGGTTTTCCTAGGCTCTCCCCATTTCCCTTCTGGCTCCAAAGGGAAGGTCTGGGGCAGGGGCTGCGACCTTCCGGCCTTCTGGCTCGGGAAGGATCTCTTTCCTTCCTGGGAGCCGAGCTGGGAGGTCCTGCCAACATGGCGTCTGGCAGCCTTCCACCATGCCAAAGGCTGCTTTAACCAGGCCTAGGAAGGGGTGCGGGACATGGGTCACAATAGGTTATGGCATTAGGACTTATCAGGGAAGTTTCATTATTAATCTTGTCCATTGTGAAACCACGCGGGGGGGGGGTGCGGAACATTATAAAAAATATATGGATATCATTGTGTTTCATCTGCTTGTCATTATCTGAACGCCGTCCAGGCACTCGTTTTATTCCTTACTCCCTCACTCCCATCTCTTGTTACCCCACATTTAACCATTTTCTGTACTAATGATTTTTGTTTTGGCCAAGGTAGATTACATATCTTTTAAAATAATTTTTGTGTGGAGTCTGAAGCTTCAGCAGGCAACGCGTCACGGCAAGGTTCCATGCTGTCAGCTTTTTGGCCAAGATAAGTTGAAGATGCAGCCTCGGCAGCCCCCCACAGCCTTCTCTCTCCTTCCTCCCCGTCCCCAGGGTTATTCCTGGACACCTGCTCAGGATCCCAGCAATTGTTTTCCAGTGAGGTGCAATTTAAAAGAGACTCCAGGCTTCCTTGTTCCTGCAAGGGGCTGGGAGGGGTCTGCTGAATTTTCAACTTCCAGCAATTAGGATGCAAAAGCCTCTCGGGGAGTTGGAAGCTTCAGTGGGCAGCAAGGGGAGGACATGGCTCCATGCTCTCTTCACTTGTCCAATCACAGACCAAAGTGGTATCTCGGAAACACCCCCCTCCCTCTTGACTATTTCTAAAACATAAAAGGGTCACGTGTATCTCCTTTGTATATCTCAGATGTATTCCCTTAACAGCTATAACTCTTGTTGAATATCCTCATATAGTGACAATTTTGCCCACTGGATTTGTTATTTGATTGTTTGATTTTACCCTTTTGAGATCTGTTTTATAAGCAATACTGGGAGAAGAGTATCGCTGTATAGATTTCATGTTTGTACCAAGTTATGGGGAATTTTGGACTTTATTTGTCGGCCCGCAGATGCACCAACAATATCTTGTGGCATTGCTTCTCTTTTGCATAGGCACATTAAAATGGGAAAATAATACATATGCAAGCAAGTTCTTATCTAATAGAGACGGGAACACAAATTTGGTAATGTAATTAGGCCTTTTACCCTGAACATTGGCATAATGATTTGGCTCAGGCCTCAGAAGAATGGGCATCGCCCACACACACCTGAACAATGGATACCATCTATGGAAACAACCACAATTGTCTTTAATATTACCAGGATCCAAGCCTCTACCAGAGAAGACCTACCACTGCTTTGGCAGTGACTTACTCCAAAGAGTGCTCCCAACACCCAGACGACTCAGCAATAGTCTGCATGCAGGGCAGATCGCTCTGCATTTAATGGTATGCTGAAACTAGAGGATGTTCCACATTAGCCTGACATCGATGAAAGAAATGCACAGAATCCAGAGTCTTTAAATATAAGAATCTAATACCAACAATAGCTAAAGTGTGAAAAAGTTTCACCAGGACCTTGAGAATGACTGGAGTTGGATGAACTGGTATGCCTGGAACCCAGAGTCTGTCTGATGCCAATAAACTTCTGGGGTGAGGCCTTTTTGTAATCAGGTCAAGGAGTTTTTCTCCATTTTCCCATTTTTCTGGACCTATGCAAACAATGGCGATTCCCACTATCACACCTTTAATATATTGTTTTACTCTTATCCTTTAAGGAAAAAAAATGCAACTTACTGAACTTAAAAACTAATAACTGTAGTAGAATGCCTGTCTTGAATACAGGCAGGGGATGGGAAGGTGGAGGGGGTAATGTTGCACTGGTGAAGGGAGGTGTTCTGGTTATGACTGTAACCCAAATATGATCATGTTACTTAAATAAAAATATATTAAAAAAAGAAAATAAAAAAATTCTAAAACTCCATTAAAGAAAAACAAAAAAACAAACAAACAAACAAACAAAAAACCATGAGCCTGGAGGAGTGTTTCAGCAGCAGTTGAAGCCCCAGAGAATTTGAAGGACACCTTATGGGGGGGGGTGAGAGGGTTTAAATGTGGCATAAACATTGTGCATCATCGTGGTAAATCAAGTGTGTCTGGGCCAATGGAGAAGACCTTGGAAGTGAGAATTGGGCTGAGTAGACTCATCACTCTGTATTCCTGGGGGTGCCATGGGTTGAGACAGGGATAGGCCTTCTACCCTGTGGCCAAAGTCTGCTTCACAC